>NC_140168.1:162456535-162711535 GCF_963971535.1 Notolepis coatsorum
CGCTGCGCCACCCAGCCACCCCGCTTTTTGACTTTTTAATGTTGTATTTTCACAATACACTTGGATACCATGATAAGACAAAATATTTGTGTGGATTACTGAGGATCATCTTCCCAGTAATATAACTATTGTATGTATACAAAATATTACATTAAACATAAATAAAAACGAAAACAATAAAATGTATCCAGTGTTAGGGTCGGAAGGAACCAGAGCAACTCAGGGGTTAGGCATGTTCAAGCCAAAATGTGTGTTTATTGGAAGAGGGAGGGACATTTCTGGGACGTGTATGGTGCAACTGGAATTCTGGATATGAAATGTGTCCCTGACCATGTGTATGAGTGCAAAAGCGTGTGTAGTGCATATTGTGTGCAGAATGGGAATGTTGGAAGTGTTGTTAGTGTGCGCAGGGCCGCCTGGGAGAAATGCGAGGCCCTGTGCGAGATTTAAACGCGAGCCCCCCCCCCCCCCCCCCCAAAAAGGTATAAAAAAAAAATATATATATATATATATTTTTTTTTTTTTTTTTTTTTATACAGTCAACATATTCTTAAATAATAGCGCTGCCCGAGCTGGGCATGATACAGTCAACATATAGCAAGAGAGAGAGCGAGAGAGAGCTCCCATTCTACAGTCAATATACAGTGTACAGAGAGAGAGAGAGACACATTGGAAAGAAATTGAAATGCTATTTGGCCCTAAACAGAGAGTACACAGTGGCAGAATACCTGAGCACTGTGACTGAAGATCCTTGACTAGGTACAGACTCAGCGAGCACAGCCTAGCCATCGAGAAAGGCCGCCATAGGCAGACTGTGTGTGTTAGAAAGAGAGAGAGAGAGAGAGAGAGAGAGAGAGAGAGAGAGAGAGAGAGAGAGAGAGAGAGAGAGAGAGAGAGAGAGAGAGAGAGAGAGAGAGAGAGCATGTGTGTTTGTCGTGTGTGTGTGTGTTAGAGACAGTGTTGGGACTAACGCGTTACAAAGTAACGCGTTACAGAAACGAAGTTACTTTTTGCCGCAACTAGTACTCTAACGCATTACTTTTGAAATTCAGTAACGCTACTTACGTTACTGAATGGTTCGTCACTGCGTTATTTGCGTTATATACGGCGTAGATTGATAGCGAGCGGTAGTGATTATTATTATTATTATTATCCTCATCCCCACCCGCGTAGAATGATACGAGGCGAGTCTGGCCACTGGCCAATCAGAAGTGCGCAAACCAGATGCGGCTACGGAAAGAAATAGACCCTCTCTATTGTAAACAAAACAAACGCTCGCTATGAATCCACATAAAAAGAACGCAGTAACAAACTAACAAACCATTTAGCAACTACTTGGAGAGATAATTAATATACAACATGGAAACGAGATAAAGAACATGTTTGAGGCGCTGCTGGAGTCGACTAACGTAACGTTACTACATCTCGACCACCGCAGACTTTGGTGAGTGCAACTGAAACTCAAGTTGATCAACGGATTTTGACTGTACGAAATCTGCCAGGGAATCTCATAATACTAATCAAACAATATAAATATAGTCCTTTCATGCACAATTGATATCCTAACTATTCTAACGTTGCAATGCTTTGATTGATATCTTAAACAACGTTGCAACTTGCAAGATGGTGAATGAATGAATGAATGAATGAAAACTTTATTTAACAGATTGCAGAATGGGTACAATACAGTACGGCTCAATACATACAATTGTTAAGGGGATGCAGACCTGAGAAAGACGTTTGTCTTGTTTCCATCAGGGTCCCCCATTTTCAATTCATATAGACATTTATGACATACACAACATACATGACATTTATGGCATAGGGACATATAGGTATTTAGTACTGATACATTTGTGACATAAACGGTATTCAAATATACAGTACTGTTACCCCTAGCTTTGGGTAGGGCGTTCCACATTGTTGTGGCATAATTGCGAAACGTGTTTAGTCCCTTGTTTGAGCCGAATCTGGGTTTTGCATGATTTGTGGAGCTCCCTCTGGTGTAGTGGTTGTGGTATTCACTGACCTTTGGGAAGTATTTTGACATGTACATGGGTACCCCGGTCGTATAGTGTATCTTGTAGACCAGGCCCATTGCAAGTTGCTGTACTCTGTCGTCTACTCTAAGCCATCCTAGGTTGTCAAAGTGGGCAGGGGTGAGGTGGGTTCAGGTCAAGTAGTAGTCTGACCAGTTTGTTTTGTGATGTTTGTAATTTTGTTTTAAGCGCCTTTGAGGTGCTTTGGTACCATGAGGTGCAAGCATAGTCGTAGTATGAATGAATGAATGAATGAAAACTTTATTAACAGATTGCAGAATGGGTACAGTACAGTACAGCAGTACAGTTCAAGTACCCTTGAATTATAATGGTTATAATGAAACGCTCCGGCGACATCAAGGCTGTTCCTTCAACCGCCGCACTTCTTATTATATCGACTCGGGACAACATTTGTTTGTGTCAGATTTGTGTTTGTATCTAGACCACATTGCTTAGCAGAGTTCGGTGATGTGAATGGAAACTGTCAAGTTGATCAACCGATTTTGAATACTATCTGGGGCATGGGACTCGGGAGCAATCTTTTTTTTTAATTTTTTTTTAGATAACTAAATAGTTACTTTTCACAGTAACTCATTACTTTTGGGTGTAAGTAACTAGTACAGTAACGAAGTTACTTTGAAATGAAGTAACTAGTAAAGTAACTGAGTTACTATTTTTCAGTAACTAGCACAACACTGGTTAGAGAGAGAGCATGTATGAAAGAGATAAGCAAAGATGAGCCCCTAAAGGATATTCAACTTTTAATGGAAGAACAAAACAGAAGGAAAAGATAACTTCACAAAGGCAACATGAATATACATAGATCCAAAAGGACAAAGATCAACACTTAAATCCAACGAGAAGAGGGTCTATACCAGAGAAAACAAAGTAGCAAGGACTCGGAGCCAATGGCCGACATCAGCTAAATAGGCTAGCCAGGTACTGACACCAGGCCACACACAGCTTTGGCCAACGGCCCAACGCTACCCAAGCTACACAAACGACCAAGACAATTCACACACAGCACATGTCATATCTCCAAATGTTGTGAAGTAACATATGTTTTGCCTGGAAAAAAACATCGTTATTAACAAAACATTCGGGAGGGGAAGGAAGGAAGAGTGGGGTAATGTCATGACATCTTACCTGGCTGCACCAAGGAACGCAGGGCGAAAGGCCGCAACACAGGTCTCCACGTTGACGAAAGGCCTCTCGCTGGCGGGACAAAAAGAAGCTATGGCCGGCGCCTTGTCATGGTGCAGGCCCGACTACATCTTCTGTCAAAGATGATGTCGTAGTCAGAGTGCCAGAACCCCCTGCTATTCTCACGGCTAATGTCAATGGTCGTAGCACAAGCTAACAGCTAACTCTAGGATAACTGATAGCATCAAACTAACGTTCCCAGCCGAGCGCAGCCGGCAGCTAACGTCGTAGCTAAACAGCTAACTGGCTAACAGTTAGCTCAACCCGGCTATCGCTAACCATTAGCTAACACAGAAGCAAGTGTGGTATATTTTGAACATAGATCATAACGGGAATTCAAATCAAAATCATGTGTTCTAGTCTTATAGAAACAGTCAAAGTGGAACAATTGGCAATCAAAAATAGTTTAAACCTGATTTGACTAGGGTGACTTAGCTCATAGAGTTTGTGTGTTTACAGAGACCTTGTGCTCACAACAAGAGGTGAATTTGCATACAAAGTGTTGGCAACAGCTGCAGACAATAGATCAAGAGTCACATATCCTGTGTTATCTGTTAAACTGGCCCTGTGACACGACATGTGGGGACAGCTGCCGTAGGAGGGACTAGGATTCAGTATCTCAGTAACTCAGGTACACTTCCAAATGTCTGTTTCTATACCTAAATAACTTAAATGTGTGTTTAAAAAGATAGGAGGTTTACTATGACATACCTGCATATATGACTGTTAGGCTGGTCTGATGAGGCTGAATAGAGTAGTGTGATAATATGATGTGATTATACTAGCTCAGAGACAATCACTCAACACAATGTGAAATAACTGCAAATGTCTGATAACACACTTAGATTAGTTTGATATAAAGTACAATTAGGCCTGTTTACATTGTGGTAATAATTCTGAAGTCATACTAAACTGTATAAAATATTGATGTAAGCTAAAAGAATGATTAGACCTGGTAGCAATTTATTGAAAGTCAGCAGACTTTGTGGTAAAGAAGATTAGTTTCACTTAAGGTGAAACTAGTCTTAAAAATAACAGAATGTGTACAAGTATAATGTGTTTAAGTATGATATATCTGTGTTTATGTAATCAATATATCTTGGGGTTCATCAATCAAAGTATTAAATATACAGTGAAACTATTCTCTGGGCTTAAACAAAGTAAGGGGGGTTGGCCTATTAAGCCAAACCCCTATTTTCAAATCCAAACTTAGCAGGCCTGGCATTGGAGGAAAGAATTTGATGATGTCATTCTGATGACATCACGAGAGACTGCAGGCCTTTGCTATAAGAGCTGGGGTGTGGTGACGAGGGGAGGACTCTGAAACCAACTCACCAGGAGGAACCACACCCATCTACACACACGACGCGGGCAGAGGAGCAGGACAACAAAGGACATCACTTTTGGAGGGAAAAACAGAACTATACTTTGTTCACTAGCCAAGAGAACAAAGCCATCAACGACTTATCAACTCTACTGTAATATTAGTCTGGTTGAGATCACAGACGGCATATTGTCTTGATCACAACTATAGCATTCTTTACTTTTAATTGAAACAGATCATTTTTGTATAACTTTGTGGATTTAATAAACCACTCCGTTTGAAATAACTACCTTCTCTTCCTGATTCCTCCTGCCTGCACCGCTGAGCGTCATAACAAAGACCCTCCAGTCTTTGTTTAAAGTATTTCCCAGGGCTTTAAAGTTTTTGAATCACAACGCAGAGCAGATCAGCGCCGGTTCTGATACAGAGCAGAACCGTTTAGCTTGGGAATATACTACACAAGCTATGCGGCTACCACTGAAAAACTGTACAACGTGAGAAAAGCAATACTGGTGCTGACACCAGGCCACACACCGTTAGCTACTAGTACTACAACAGCTAGTCGGCCAGTTTGGCTCCAGAGAGAGAGAGAGAGAGAGATATCCACGGCGGGAATAGAATAGAGTGCATTAAAAACTCACCAAACGTCCAAGAGGATGGAGACAACCGCGTGGAGTTGACGAAGTTCATCTGCCGAACGACCATCCTCTTCATCTTGGCATAACAATGCTGCATACGCTGTCTCTAGGTTAGCTAACGCTAGTTAGCCTTTAGCTAAGCTAGCTACTAGCCGACATCATCATGGCTATATCCCGACTGAACCACACTTAATATTATAACGTAGCTAAAGCTAACTAGCTGTCCCTGTCTTTAGCCGGGATGGCTAGCCTGACTGAACTGTCTAACATGCAACAACTTTCATCTTCAGTCCATCTGCCGAACGATGTCCTCTTCATCTTGGCTGGCATAACCTCCAATGCTGCACGCGCGAAATAGTCAGACGCTAGTGATGGGTCGGTCATGAGCGACTCGTTCATAAGAGCCGATTCATTGCCGCGAGCATGAGTCGAATTGCTCACGTCTGGTAATGAGTCGGTTCACGTCCCCCCCCCCCCCCCCGGCACGCACACAGACACACAGACACACACAATGAACTCAACAGACGCTACCTTACCTGTAACCCCTCCCCTCATTGAAACCAATTCTGCTGCCTGCAGAGCCTCAGAGCCAGGAACGTGTCTAATGTGAAATATATAAGCATATAATCAAAACTAGATTTTAGGTCTGTGATGAAAAAGGGCCTCGCGGGAAGGGGTGCCTCAAAAAAAAAAAAAAAAAAAAAAAGGCCCTGTGCGACCGCACTGCTCGCACACCCCCTGAGTGTGTGTGTAGGCTATGGGCGTGAGACAAGGTGTAGTCAAGGCAGCATGGCGCACTAGAATCCTGGTGTCTATGAGGATGAGGACAGGCCTAGGAATCCAATGGGGCACAGGAGACACTTGAGGAGGAAAGAGACACAAGGTCAGAATGGCACAACTGGATGCATAGCAAGGCAATACACTTGGTAAGTCTAGAATCTCAGGTACATACCGTTAGGACCTAGAAGGCTCTTCAGACTCAAGGTTTGCTGGTTACAGACGGTGATCTGTACGCCCCTGTGCCCTCAGTGCACGTGCTGATGTGGAGGGCTGAGCATCGCACACTGAAGATCTCGTTGTTGATGTGCTTTTTTTCTGGCGGCCGCACCACAACATCCAGATCAAGATCGGTTTCTTCACCGTTAGTCTCTTGAATGACATTGGAGTTCATGCACCACGCTGCATGAGCACATCCACACGCCCCACTGCAATACAGTCCTTTTCTGCGACAGAGACACTGTCTGGTACTGCACTGACTTCCACTTTCCTTGCATCCACACACTGTCAGCTGTACGCATGTGGATTGTATAGGTTCCTTGGTAAGAAGCATGGGGACCAGCATACCATTCATCATCTGCCAACCACAATTGGTGAGGGCAGTTGTGGATGTGTCACTAGTGACTGTTTCCAAACCCTCGTTTGGTAGTGGGCCCTCTTGAGGTGCATTGACAATGCATCTTCTGTTGGTGGTAATGTATCAACATTGGCTTTAAGTTTTCGAAAGAGAGTGCAGCAAACTTCTTGTATCGAGTTGCTGGTTGACTTAAGGTCATAGAGCTTACATATGAACTGTTCTGCCAAGGATAGGGAAGTGGTACTTGGTACTTCATCCTCACCAAAGTTGTGGAGAAGATGCGGGTACTGCTGGAACACTTTCCATGTGGTCCTTTTTCCAATTCTGGTGAACTAGCTCGTAGTATCACATCCAGTGATGGCATGAAATGCCAACAGACCATCGAGCATCTCATTTGGTAGTGTGATTTGATGGACTTTGATGTAGCGTGGTTTGTTAGCTGTTCCTGCTTTCATCCAAACTTCTTGGCTTAGTTGGTTTGCAAATACAAGTAGTAGCAGCAACACATCTGTGTCTCGGCACTGAATGATGAGCCTCTGAAACCCTTTCGTTGTTGCATCAGCTGCATGTAGTAGTATGTGTGTATCCGTTTCTTCATGTGTAGCTTGTAGGGGAGATACATCAATCCCAGCTGCTGACGTGACTTTTTCAGGATCCACTGATAACAATTACCTCATCATAAAGCTGCACATGATTCTCAAGTTCAGTTGATAGGAAATGGGTAAGGTTGGCTTTGTTTTCATCCATTTCAATGAAGCTATTCCAGTTAGCAGGTAGCTTTACATCTCTACTCACAATTGTGCGAACCTTTCGCTGAGTAGTGCTGTGTTTTGTTCTTGTTAAACTCTTGATAGAGGTTTTTTTGGTACAGATCAAACACTATATCCACTCTGGTGACGTTCCCATGTAGATTAGATGCCACTCTCTGTGTGAACACATCTGCATATTCCCCGAAGGTTGATGTATTTTGAGGTTTTCCCATGGCTCTTACTACGGCTATTCCATCAATGATGGTGCATGTTCTCATAACAGATGGACTGAGCTCTGTTTCCTTTGCACCAGCTTGTAGTATGGTGGCTAAGTCAGCTTTGTTTGTAGGCCTGAGCACTGAATCTGTTGTGGCAAGTGACAGGGGGACTGCACACAGTTCTTTTTGGAGAATCTCATCCATGTTGACCTCTCTGCCACTCTCCATGGATACAATGATGCGGCAAAATATATCTCTGTCAGGCTTCACACACTTGGATCTGAGTTGTTCAAGCTTGGTATCTGTGCTGTATAGGCTTGAGGAGAATGTTTTCGGTTTTCTCTTGGTGAGACTGGCGTGGAAGTCTGTGTTCGTTGTGCCCAGTCGGTTTCTCACCAACTCAGTGATTGTTTTTTTGCCAGACTCTGCAGCATGTGTAAGGTCATTCAGTATCTCTTCTGAGGCAACATCACCAGTTGTCAGGGACACTAAATCATACATATGCGCTTGTTGGAAGACGTTGTATCTCTGGAACTGATCAACAAGTTGAATGACATCGTGTTTATCCCTCTTGATTCTTGATTGAAGGCAGTCTTTGTGTCTCTCCTCATCATTGTGTCAGTCCAAACAGGGATCTGGTATCCTCTGCCAAGGATGCACGTTCATTATAGGTGATGGACCAACGATTTCTTGCTGGATCATTTCTAGTGATGCCTATCAATCCTCCAGCAACCTTTCCAGTTTTATTGATGTGTTCAAGCCGAAGGCCGAAAGGCACCTTGTTGAAGCTGTGTTTGGTCTCCTTGGCTACAAAATCACCATCTAGGAAGCCCTGGTAGACCTCTGGTGCTGTCTGTGCCTGCTGTTCCATGTCTGCTATGAACACAGCACCCCATCTTGTGTAATGGGTGTGATCATACGCAACAAACCAAGGCATCATGCTCTTGAAGGCTGACATGTACAGGTTCCAATCATCACATCTCAGTGCCCGGGTGAACGCAAGGAGAATAGACACAAGGTCCATGTACTGTCTCCAGAAGGTAAAGGTTGGCTTGTCTTCATTGGCCTTGTCAAACTGTACAAGGAGATCTTGAATCTCCCCAACTTTCAGCACAAGTTCCTCATAGCATGCTGAAGCTGCTTCCATTTCTCCACTTCCTACCACCCATTAGTTTGAAGTGTATAACTCTTCTGCTTCACTGACATTGCTGCTGTTTTTTGCTGTATCAACCCACAGCACCCCACGTGGTAGGCTAGGATATTGTTTTACCATTGGTTGATTTTTTTTAATCAATAGTTAAGATCATACTTTCACATGAGATTTTACTGTGAAAAAAGAAAGAATGCATACACTGTATTGCTGCAACAATTACCAATGTGTTTTACACAAATGGCTCAATAAAGGAATCTGAATCTGAATCTGAAGGGATAATATTACAAAATGGTTAGAAATTACAGAGCAAATTGTTACTAATTTGGCAGCATTGTGAAAAAATTTCCGATTTTACCACTTACAATGATAGAATGATTAAATGACCAAAAAAATCATTTTCAAAGATGTCAACATAGCTAGGCCATATGTCAAGGGGTTAAACATGAATACTGGATAGGTTGACAGCTTCTACCCAAAAGCGATTACTTAAGTTGCAATATCAGTGTTGGCCCCCTGACTATTAACAGATTGCAGAATGGGTACAGTACAGTACGGCTCAATACATACAATTGTTAAGGGGATGCAGACCAGAGAAAGACTTTCGTCTTGTTTACATCAGGGTCCCCCATTTTCAATTCATCATAACATATATGACACAAACGACATACAGATAGACAGTACTGCTACATCTATACATTTATGACATACCAGATTTGCAAATACAGTACTGTTTGTGATACAAAAAGTGTCCAGAAAAGAGTGTACATACATTAGACGTAGAAACTGTACATTGGGTGAGGTCTCTCATTCATCACGGTGGTGAAAAAAGTTAGTCTGGAGCCCATTTTCACATGACCATTTTAATAATCACATGATTACCATTGTTGGGTTATGATCGGCGTGTGTGGGGATTTTTGGCTGATGAAAATGCTGAGTGGCTAGTGACTTTGGAAAACCACTAGCCAGCCAAAAAGTTAATGTCAAGCCCTGGTCATGATACTTCAATGTTATGTATGATACTTGTAATTTTCCTAATCAAATCAAATCAAAGGTCACAGAGTATGTAACAGTCAGTATGTTTTCTTCTGTGGTGAAATGTCATCCCTTAGTCGACCTCAAGATTATCTGAACATTCAAACTCCTCTCCTCTATAGTTCTTAGATTATCCTCTATACTGTAGTTATTACTCTCCTCTATAGTTCTTAGATTACCCTCTATACTGTAGTTCTTACTCTCATCTATAGTTCTTAGATTATCATCTATAGTTATTATAGACTCGCCTCTATAGTTCTTAGATTAGCCTCTTATATTAGCCTTGCACCTTAGACCCACACCAGTTTGCCCACCCGGGCAAACCGATCCACAGACAATGCCATAGCTCTCCACTCTGTGCTGAGCCACCTGGAACACCAGGTTGACTACAGCTCAGCCTTTAACACAATCATCCCAGACATCCTGGTCACCAAACTGCTGGATCTAGGCCTCCCCACACCCACCTGCTCCTGGATTAAGGACTTTCTGACAGTGAAACTTAGCACCCATCGCTCCTCCTCCCGCACACTCAGCACTGGCTCTCCCCAGGGCTGTGTGCTGAGCCCCTTGCTGTCCCCCTCTACACCCATGACTGTAGTCCAGCCCACACGGAGAACATCATCGTAACATTTTCTGACGACACGATGGTGGTTGGACATATTGCAGGGGGGGATGAGTTTGCATACAGAGATGAGGTCCTGAAACTAACAGCCTGGTGTTCGGTGAATAGCCTAGCACTGAACACCACAAAAACCAAGTAGTAGTACCTGGCTGGTGCGGGCTAACTGGCTACCATTCGGGGACTGGGAGCTAACGTTATAGTAGTACCTGGCTGGTGCGGGCTAACTGGCTACCGTTCCGTGATTTGTTTACTTGGTAACACGGGTTGCTAAGGAATTTAGGTTCGAGGTTGAAGAAAGTGCACTTTTAGGTTGAGAGAACGGCCCTAATGTCAACATGTTTCAATATAAGCGTTATATATGTATGGTGATAACGAGTATATTGTTAGCTCCCCCTCCCCGCTGATGAAAATGAAAGTCATACCATCATATACCGTATACCGGGGTATTATGTCAGCATGTTATGACGGTATGAAAAAAATTATACCACCCAAGCGTACCTTAGACTCTCCTCTATAGTTCTTAGATAACCTCTATACTTTAGTTCTTAGATAACCTCTATACCAGTGGTTCTCAACCTGTGGTACGCATACCACTAGTGGTACTTGGTGGTACTGCTGGTGGTACTTGAAAAGATTTATAAAAAAAAAAAATTAAAGTTTTTTTTTGTGCAGTCAGGCCACTGAACTTAGAAGCAGGCCAGGCCAGTGTTTCTAGTTGTGGCGGCGCGATAGTTAGATAACCTAGGTGGGGAACAACCAGGAGATCACTGTGACAGAGAGTATAAGAGTTGTTGTTAAATCTGACATTACAAAAACAAAAAATCCATCAAAATCTGTGTTGTTGCTAATCATTGACACATGCCTAGCCTGTAATAATCCCCCCCAGAAGAATTTACTTTGCATTTGATATATTGAAAATATTTTACTTTGTGTGTTTTTTTAACAATAATTTGTGATGCCCATCACAAACACTGGCATTTAAAGGGTACATTTAAAAAAAATCAGAATGCAGGAAATTAAGTCTTTGTAACAAAATAATTCCTGGTGGGGGACCCCCACTTAGAAAGTGGCCTGACTGGGGCTATATTTCACACTATATTTCCCAGCCTGAATTATTTCCCCAGTCCGGCCCTGCTTATGTGACAACAACATGCTGTGTGTGTGTGTGTGTGTGTGTGTGCGTGTGTGTGTGTGTGAGAGAGAGAGAGAATGAAGGACAATTGCTTGCTGTGTGAGAGCAAGAGAGAGAATTAAGTACATTTGCTGAAATACAGTTGTTCTTAATTTTCTCACTTGCTACTGTATGTGAGAATGTTAGTTATTATGTTCTCAATGCCCCTTGCATTGTATGAGTTGTGTGCAGTGGTGCAGTGGTAAATTGACAGTAGGTCAAACGCTCCACGCGCGTGCGCGTGCGCGCGCATGCACAGTTTTTTTTGGCTGCTCTCGTCCTGCAGCTGGATACTATTGCCTCACAGCGCGGCCGTCAGCGCGCGGCCCAGAGAGCGCCGCTGGCTCTGCGGCTCTGCAGCTGCATGCTTCTCCGGGAGTCCGGTTGGATAATGCCATGTAAAAAGCGATTGCGCGTACTTCAGCCTCAGTGACCGAGGTATAACGCCGTTATACCGAGTTATACCAGCACTGCACCACTGGTTGTGTGGAAGAGTTTGCTAGTTCTAGTGCTACCCCTTTGTACATTGTGGCTGTGTCTGACAAAAGTTAACAATAAATATGCTATTAGGAATACATTTGCCTCCTGCGTGAACTGTGCATAGCTGAATAGACTGTATTTTAACGTCGGCCATATGGTGGTACTTGGAGAGCCAGCTACGTTCTCAGGTGGTACTTGGTGTAAAAAGGTTGAGAACCACTGCTCTATACTGTATTAAACTCTCCTCTATCTCAAGATTATCTGAACATTCAAACCATCAAAAATGCTTCAAATTAGTTTATATCCGATTTATTTTATTCCACCTTTTATTTTACAGTTGTACAGCCCTGGCCTATTTTTATTTCATAATTATTCTATTCTATTGTGATTCTATCTTAATTTAGTTAATATTCCTTTTTTTTTATTCCACCTTTTTATTTTATTATCTGTCCGTTATTGTCTGTCCGTTAACACTTTGAGTGCCAGCCACGATAAATCTCGTTAGTTCATGCCATGCGTTGAGTGCCAAGGACGAGAAATCTTGTTATTTAATCGTTATTTCTTTTATTAGCGATTTCCATAAATTTTTCATCAATCTAGCCTCACGTTACCACTGGGATTCTCTCTGAGCTTGAACAGGGAAAATACAGCCCCCTATCGTCTCCCGGATGGTAGGTCAATGCACCCTTTGGATTGGACTGAATGAAAAACGCATGGAGAAAATAAAATCCGGAATCCACATTTTACTTGTCAGGCATGTAATCCGAGCCGATTGCAGTCTTTGTGGTCCCTCAGAACAGCGTGGAATATGTGTTTCAAGCACCCAGCGTTGGATCAATAAACGCGATCGATATTTGGAATGGCGATCAGGAATTGGAATAATCTTTTTGGAGAACATCTGATCTGAGGTAAGGAATCTATTTTACCAGTCTTGGGATAATCAGAGCTTTTTTCACAGATATATCAACGTGTCCCATATGTGTGTATGTGTGTGTGTGTGTGTGCTGATCAGGAAATAAGATAATCGATTTTTCAGCCTGCTTCTCTAGCGTGCATAAGTACACATATACTATCGATAATCTAGCGTTTATTTGAAAACGATTCATAAATAGGACAAAAAAATTTTTTTTTTCACTTTTTTCACTTTTATTTCTGAAAATTTCCAAAAACGAACGTTTTTCAAAATGGTATAAAACGGAAATGTACAAGAGATTCACAGGGAAACTGCTACCCCACCTACTGGAAATGTTCAAGGAAGCATATGAGGAGGGGACTTTACCCCCATCCTTGAGATCGGCGATGATTTCGGTACTGAAGAAACCGGGAAAGCCACCCTCAGACACAACTTCATATCGTCCTGTGTCCCTCATGTCCTGTGATACGAATATTTTATGTAAGGCGCTGGCTAGACGCATAGAGAAGTCGATTCCACATCTGATTAAAAATGACCAGAACGGATTTGTATTGGGAAGACAGGGATTTCATAACATTAGGAGATTACTAAATGTTCTACATACTAAGAAAAACAAAAAAGACCACGCAGTTCTGTCACTAGACGCCGAAAAGGCATTTGACAGGATTGAGTGGGGATACCTGTTTGAAACACTTAAAAGGTTCGGGTTTGGGGAATGATATATAAAATGGATCAGGATTCTATACACAGACCCAATGGTCGAAATAACTACAAACAACCAAATATCGACACAATTTTAATTACAGAGATCTACCAGACAGCGATGTCCAATTTCTCCATTGCTATTTTTATTCGCAAACGAACAATTATCAATGACGATTAGACAGGACCCGGGAATCACACGGATGAGAATAGGGAGAATGGAGTATCGCCTATCGCTTTTCGCGGACGATATAATACTATACTTAACAAAATTGGATACTTCAATTAGAAATGCTAACGAAATACTAGATAAATTTGGAGTATTTTCAGGATATAAAACGAATCAAAATAAAAGCGCACTTATATTACTTAATAAAAGAGAAAGGGAAAAAGCGCCGGTACACACGCAGTTAGCGAGCTCCCCCAAAGTGTTTACTTACTTAGGGATAAAGATAACCCCGGAGATTAAAGACTTAAATTATTATTATTAATTATTATTAAATTATTATTATTATATTATTATTATTATTATTATTATTATTATTATTATTATTATTATTATTATTATTATTATTATTATTATTATTATTATTATTATTATTATTATTATTATTATTATTATTATTATTATTATTATTATTATTATTATTATTATTATTATTATTATTATTATTATTATTATTATTATTATTATTATTATTATTATTATTATTATTATTATTATTATTATTATTATTATTATTATTATTATTATATTATTACTTAGTGCAAAATAACTACGATCCAATAATGACAGATGTAGAAAATAGCCTTGAAAGATGGAGCAAATTACCAATATCAATGATAGGCAGAGTGAATATTATTAAAATGACTATATTGCCTAAATTCCTATACCTATTCCAATCAATCCAAATGCCCTTACCAGAAACCTTCTTTTGGAGATTGAAAACGATGTTCACACGTTTCATATGGAACAATAAAAAACCCAGGTTGAGACTGACACTCCTTTACCTTATGACAGAGGAGGGCTTAGACTTCCGGATATGAGGCTTTATTACTGGGCGGCACAGCTCAGGACAGCAATGTTCTACTTTCAATATGCAGATATACCAGCGTGGATGGAGATAGAAAAAGAAGAGACAAAGATTGCATTAGATGCATATATGTATTCGCGACAGAGCAGCTTATTGATAAAACATACAAAGAACCCGTTCCTCCAAAATACAATAAGAATCTGGCACAAAGCACACTTACATAGGTAGAAGGGATAAATTATCGGGGTATACACCAATCTGGGGGAATGAGGAATTTAAACCGGGGAGGAATGATGGGGGATTAAAAAATTGGGCAGAAAGAGGTTTAGGTAGGATTAAAGACTTATACATAGAGTGGGAATTGATGACCTTCGAACAGATAGTAAGCACATTTGATATCCCAAGAATGCATAGATTTAAGTACTTTCAAATCAGGAGCTACATAGTCTCAAAGAACAGGGGCACAGAGGAACCACCCACATCCATAATAGAAAGACTTACGAGCAGTGATGCCGGTAACGCGTTACTAAGTAACGCGTTATTGTAATCTGATTACTTTTCCCCGAAAATAGTAATCTAACGCGTTAATCTTTAAAAGCCAGTAATCTGATTGCAGTTACTTGTCCAAGTGGCTGTGCATTACTATTTCGTTACTATCTCATCATAAATTCATAATGCAGGCGGAATGCAGTATTTTATTTCGTTTTCGACAGTCAAAAATCCATTTTTGAGCTGTTTTTCTTATTTGGGAGTGACGTGGTGTGGCGGTGAAAGGGTTACACAAGAATGTGGCCCGCGGCGTGACTGGACTCTCTGTCTGTGAGTGACTCTGCTTTGGCCCAATCACATTCCCCATCCACAGTCTGCGAATCAGAGGCAGAGTAGGGCGGGTCTTCACAGCACGTCATGTGACATATGCGCCAATCGTGTGACAGCAGGGCTCCGTTGCATTCGTCTGAGAATTCCACCCCAAAACGCTTACAGGAAGAAAAAACGCGGCTTATTATTATTACCGAGGCGCGCGGCTTATTATATTATTAAAACAGCTACTTGTGGGCACTCATAAAAACACCGTGGTCTACAAGTTGTTTAGCGAGAGGATGGTGGTAATGTGCTTCAATAGAACAATGGATCAATGCCATGTCAAAACTCGGCTCCGCTGATCTGATCTCCGCAGTACACACACAGACACACACACACGCGCGCGCGCACACACGGGATCGCAGCAGCCACACACACATTTCCACTGTCCAATAGACAAGCGCCCTTTTCGACCGCGTGACATTGTTCAGATGTTTCAACTTCACCCCCAGAACCGCACCGAGTCCACCAAAACTATATGTGAAAGCGACCTAAACGTAAATACTGTCTACCGCTAAAAACAGCACATCCAATTGCATTGAATGAATGAATGAATGAATGAAAACTTTATTTAACAGATTGCAGAATGGGTACAATACAGTACGGCTCAATACATACAATTGTTAAGGGGATGCAGACCTGAGAAAGACGTTTGTCTTGTTTCCATCAGGGTCCCCCATTTTCAATTCATATAGACATTTATGACATACACAACATACATGACATTTATGGCATAGGGACATATAGGTATTTAGTACTGATACATTTGTGACATAGGCGGTATTCAAATATACAGTACTGTTACCCCTAGATCCTGACAGAGTATATACATATGATGGGGAGGGGACTGTACATTAGGAGGGGGTGGGTGGGTGGGAGGGAAATATACATACGGCGGGGAGGGAATATATACATGCGGTGGGGAGGAGACTGTCTATTAGGAGGTGGTGGGGGTTTTGGGCATTTATGGTGGCCAGTTTCGAATTGCAGCCTCCCGTAGGTGCTCTTTAAGGGCGGTTTTGAATGTGGGCAGGGATTCACATTCCTTTACAGCTTTGGGTAGGGCGTTCCACATTGTTGTGGCATAATTGCGAAACGTGTTTAGTCCCTTGTTTGAGCCGTTTGAAAGCATCTGGAATCACAACACTACGACGCTTCGACTAGTAGGTACAGGAGGACTCGGAGGCCAGCCAAACAGCAAAAGAGAGAGATTGTTTCTTTCCCTATTGATTAATGTATATTTGATGGTGGCAGAGCAAAAGCTCTTATTTGCCAGATTTACAGTTAATTTACATGTTAAAGAGAGACTGATTGTATGTTTATAGAGAGACATTTATAAAAACAATTTAATAGTTACAGTTGATATAATTGAATAGTTCAGCCTGCATTTGTTAGATGTGAATGGATACACTGGTTTTGTAAAACCACTGGCTGGCTGCTCTAATGCTGTGAGCATCATACTTGATGGTACAGAAGCTGAAGCACTAGTTTAACAATTTACGTTATGTGCAGAGAAACAAGTTAAAAACAATTTATGCACTTTCAATAAAGCGTTTTAAAAAAACTGTTGGGGGAACGACGACGACTTCGTAACCTAGTTACTTTCAAAGTAACTAAGTTACTCTGATAATCAAGTAATCAGTAAAGTAACTTGGATTACTTTTTAAAGGAGTAATCAGTAATCAGTAATCGGATTACTTTTACAAGTAATCTGTGGCATCACTGCTTACGAGGGACAATATGGAGGGAAGAGGACAATTATCCAAGTTTTATGATGTGTTGTTATCAGGATCGAAAGAGAGCTCTTTGAGCAGTTTGCGGGCATGGGAGAGGGACATGGAGGTGGAAATAGCAGAAGAGGACTGGGAACAAGCATGTGTCACAGACACTTTCAATTAATACCAGATGTAAACTCCTACAATATAAGTGGATACATAGAGTATATATGACACCAGAGAAATTACACAAGTTTTATCCCATGATCCCGGATGAATGTACTAGGTGTGGGGTAGAGGTGGGGACTCTGTACCACTGTATGTGGGAATGAGAAAAGATACAGGAATATTGGAAAGAGATCTTGGAGCTCATATCGGAGATGACAGAGATAGAAATCCAGACCGATCCTAAGTTATGTATACTACACTTATATCCAGATACATTTCCAGCTTATATTAGAAAGAGGAAATTGATAAATCTTTGTCTGTTACAAGCCAAGAGAGTGATAGCTCTGAACTGGAAGGTGATACAGAGGCCAGGAGCTAAACAGTGGCTAAAGGAAGTGTCAGAAAACTTAGCAATGGTGAAACTAACATACATACAGAAGGGAAAAACAGAACAGTTTGAAAGGACATGGACATCAGGAGAGAGATAGGAAACAAGAAAGGTAAGGGATAGGAAAGGGAAAAAGGGAGAAAAGTAAAAAATAAATAAAAATAAATAAATAAAAAAAACGGACGAGGGTAGAGAAGCCGAAGATAATTTTTTTTTTTTTATTATTTATTTATCTTTTATTTAATTTTTTACATTTGTTTATTTAAAAAAAGATTTTGTGTGTTGGTATTTCCGTGATTTCTTATAATTTATTTAACAAATAATTGTTTCTATTGTAATATGTCTGCGGGAATGTCAAGTTGAATTATAATTGGGGAAGGGAGGGGATTGAAGGATGTATTTTTTATTTTTGTCATGTGTTATTGTCTGTATATATGTATGTTTGTATAAAAGAAAAAAATGCAATAAAAACATTGTTTAAAAAAAAAAAAACGGAAATGTACTGATTAAAAAACAATCTGTTTCGACAATGTTGACTGCAAGCAAGTCATTGATAAGCGACGGGCGTATTAGACACATAGCCATAATTTAAGATATAGTTTATGCATTCGCAAATGTGCTCGCCCTCTCATTGAATAGAGCTTTGGCACTCAAGCGCTAAATCGTGCGCCCCCTGCTGGCACTCAAAGTGTTAATGTCGCACCGAAATCAACCGAACCAAATTCCTTGTATGTGAAAACTACTTGGCAATAAAGACCTTTCTGATTCCGATCAGTTCTCAAAACTCGATCTTGCATGTGAGCTCATATTATACCTCAAAGGGTATTATTAATTTGTCCATGCTGAAGGCTAACTATGCCAATCATATATAAAGGAGATAATTTCTCAAAGATCTTCCTACCTGTTACGTTCTGGTTACTGACTACGGTCGGGAACCACCCACCATTTCTGTCATCTGTCACTTGACTACTGTCACTGGTTTTCCCTGTCATTTAGTGCTGTCACTTAGGGGTTGGCTTCTGATTGGCTGTCACGGGGGTGTGTGTGGAATGTTGGTATTTGGTGTCTATTTAACATTCCTTCCTTCTGCTTGTTATTCGTCAGGTCTTCACTATAGGTGTTCGGAGATAACGCGGCCGGTTCCAGTTCTGGACCACCACTAAGCTCCATTATCTTATTCTCGCTTACCTTTGCCCTCGGCATAGTATCCTAGTATTACTCTTTGTGTTCTTTACTATTAAAGTCAAACCTGTTCAAGAGTATACCATCTCCGTCTCTGTGATTGCCTACAACAATTGGAACTCACCTACCTCTATCCTGACAGAAGACCTGACCATCAGAGTTCCATGGAGGCGATCATGGAGATGCTCCAGGCACAGAAGAGTGCACAGGAGCGCATGGAGGGACACCAGCAGCTGGTCAGCACCGAGTTGGTTCGGCTGGGCGGGATCGTCAGCGCGTCGCAGGAGACGGCGCTACTCACAGCCCAGCAGGCACAAGTCGAGGTGGCTGGGGTAAGGACGACGGTGGGACAGACGGCGGCAGGAGAGGCGGCGTTCAACACCGAGGAGAGTCGTGGAGCTTTTGGGCACCAGGAGCCACGGCTACCCCCACCAGGTCGCTACACGGGAGCACCGGAGGGATTCAGAGAGTTCATCACCCAGTGCTCACTCGTTTTCCAGCTGCAGCCACATTCATTTCCCTCTTCCAGATCACAGGTTGCATATATTATCACCCTCCTCACCGGTCGAGCACTCTCCTGGGCTACGGCCGAATTGGAGAGCGGAGCGTCAATCTGCGACAGTGTGGACGCCTTTACCGGGGAGTTGAGTATTCGATACTTCCCGAGTACTCTCGATCTTCGAGGCCGGTGGGCGGCTTCTCGCCTGCCGGCAGGTCCTCCGCACGGTCTCAGATTACGCCATCGAATTTCGGATCGTGGCTCGGGAGGCAGCTTGGCCGGAAATTCCCTGTGTGGTCTTGTTCGTCAAGGGACTCTCCGCACGGATGAGGGACGAGCTCGCCGTGCGTGAGATCCCTGAGCAGCTGGAAGTGCTCATCAACACCGCCATATGGATGGACAACCGACATCGGGAGAGAGAGAGGGAGCGTGAAAATACTACCCAGGTACGTGTCCCTTCTCCTCCTGGTGTTGATACTTTCCTGCATTACACGAGTGGGCCACTGGGTGATGAATCCATGCAGCTTGGGGCGCTGTCGCTCTCAGACGACAAGCGGCGGCGCTTCATCGAGGAGCGACGCTGCTTCCGGTGCGGCCGCACCGGTCATCGTTTCGGCAGCTGCCGGGACCAGGCTGGCTCAACTCTGCGCCAGTCGGGGAGAGGAGGTGCTCCGCCGGGCCTCGAGAGGGCGCCAGCAGGTGGGCTCATCCCAGCACTACCATCAGACACACATACATTTCTGGAGGTGGCGGTTAACTGTGGGGGTGACGTTAGGGGAACTAAGGCTCTCATTGACTCAGGTGCGGCAGGCAATTTCATTCACCTGGGGTTGGTGAGAGAATGGGGAATCCCAGTAGAGGAGTTGGGGGTTCCTATTCCTATCTACGCCCTGGACGGTCAGCCCCTGGGCAGTGGGAGCGTCACTCAGCGCACTGTTCCTATACACATCCGGGTGGCGGGTGGGGGGTGGGAGTGGGTTCAATTATTTGTCATTGTCTCCCCCTATTCTGTCATGGTGTTGGGTCATCCCTGGTTGTTTTCATGTATACATCATATTAATTGGAGCACGGGCAAGCTCTCAACGGAGGTCGACGTGAAGTCGGTCGTCGGTGAGAGTTGGTCCATTCCCTTGTCGGTACCTCCCCGCCTCGCGGGCAAATGTTCTCTCTCTCACGCCCCAAGACCTTGGCCATGAACACCTACATTGAGGAGGCATTGCTTGCCGGGCACATACGTCCTTCCACATCCCCTGCCGGCGCTGGCTTCTTCTTTGTTGATAAGAAAGATGGGGATCAGCGTCCGTGCATTGATTATAGGGGATTGAATGATGTTTCCATCAAGAACCGATATCCTTTACCTCTCATTTACCTCTCACACTGCCTTTGAGTGCTTACAGGGGGCGCAGGTATTTTCTAAACTTGATTTACGTAATGCATACAATCTGGTCAGGATTAGAGAAGGAGACGAGTGGAAGACTGCATTTAATACGCCTAATGGTCACTATGAGAATTTGGTCATGCCCTTTGGTTTGGCTAATGCTCCGGCAGTCTTCCAAGCCCTGGTTAACGACGTGCTGCAAGATTTGATTGGGGTGTCGGTGTTTGTTTACCTAGATGATATCCAAATTTTTTCTTGCGATATGGTGCAACACCAACTGCACGTTCGAGAGGTGCTAGACCGTCTCCTCAAGCATCAACTATTCGTTAAGGCTGAGAAGTGTGTGTTTCACACTGATACCGTTTCCTTCCTGGGCTTTGTGTTGACGAAGGGTGATCTGCGCATGGATTCGGCCAAGGTGAGTGCAGTCTTGGACTGGCCACGGCCTTCGTCGCTCAAGGGGTTACAACGGTTTTTGGGCTTTGCAAATTTTTACAGGCGCTTTATCCGCAACTTTAGCGCCTCAGCCAATCCGTTAACAGCTCTCACCAAGTCCTCTCTCCCTGGCTTTGAATGGTCGCCTAGGGCAGAGTCGGCCTTCTGCGACCTCAAACGTCGGTTTACCTCCGCTCCTGTATTGATCCGCCACGATGCAGAGGTTCCATTCATTGTGGAGGTGGATGCCTCTGACATCGCGGTGGGGGGGTGCTCTCTCAGAGATGCTTAAAGGATGGGAAAGTGCACCCGTGTGCTTTTTTTTCTCGCCGTCTGTCACCAGCCGAGCGTAATTACGACGTGGGTAATCGGGAGTTATTGGCTATCAAGTTGGCACTGGAGGAATGGAGACATTGGTTGGAGGGGGCGGCACATCCTTTCATTGTTTGGACCGATCTTGGCTTACATCCAAGGGGCTAAACGCCTTAACGCTCGCCAGGCCAGGTGGGCGTTATTCTTCACAAGATTTCGATTTACCATCTCCTATAGGCCCGGTTCCAGGAATATCAAACCCGACGCGTTATCGCGCCAGTTTGATCTTCCTGGTCGGGAGGAGCAGCCCCATCCCATTATTCCACCGGCCTTGATTTTGGCACCCGTGTCTTGGGGCATAGATAAGGTGGTAAGGTCGGCGCTGACGTGGGAGCCCGATCCTGGTGGGGGCCCTCCGGGGCGGTCGTATGTGCCCAAGGCGGCACGCTCACGTTTGCTGCAATGGGCACATGCCTCATCCCTCACCAGCCACCCTGGGGCCACCAGGACCCTGGAATTTATCTGTAGGAGGTTCTGGTGGCCGACAATGGAGGGGGATACGCGTTCCTTTGTGGCGGCCTGCCCGGTGTGCGCGCGCAGTAAGACCTCTCGCCGTGCACCAGCAGGTCTCCTCCGGCCGCTTCCTATTCCTAAACGGCCCTGGTCGCACATATCCCTGGACTTTATTTCTGGCCTCCCCCTTTTGGACGGGTTCACCGCCATTTTGGTGGTGGTGGACCGGTTCTCTAAGGCGGCTCACTTTGTTCCTCTCCCCAAGCTTCCATCGGCCCGAGAGACTGCTAATCTGGTGATACAGCATGTCTTTCGGGTCCACAGGCTTCCGGTGGATATCGTGTCGGACCGGGGTCCTCAGTTCGCCTCCAGGTTCTGGAAGGCGTTTGCCGCCGGTCTCTGCACCTCCGTCAGCCTTTCGTCTGGGTTCCATCCGCAGTCGAACGGGCAGACGGAGCGCGTCAACCAGGACCTGGAGGGGGTCTTGAGGTGTTACGTTGCCGGTTGCCCGGCAACGTGGAGTAGGAGGTTGGCCTGGGCTGAGTACGTGCATAATACCCTCCTCTCCTCCTCTACCGGTATGTCTCCCTTTCAGTGTCAGTATGGTTTTCAACCTCCTCTGTTTCCCGAGCAGAAGCAGGAGGCGGAGGTGCCCTCGGCCCAGGCACATGTGGCTCGCTGCCGCAGGACGTGGAAGCGGGTCCGGGCGGCGCTGCAGAAGGTTTCGGTTAGTACCCAGCGGCAGGCTAACCGCAAGCGCTGTCCGGCTCCGGTTTACCGTCCTGGGCAGCGGGTTTGGATTTCCACCCGGGATCTCCCTCTCCGGGTGGAATCCAGGAAGCTGGCTCCTCGCTTTATAGGCCCCTTTAAAGTGGTGCGTCGGGTGAATCCTGTGGCTTACAGGCTACGGCTTCCAAGCTCTATGAGGGTTCATCCGACGTTTCATGTGTCCCTGTTGAAGCCATTCCTCTCATCGCCCTTGGCCCCGCCACTGCCTACGGTTCCTCCGCCTCGGTTTATCATTTACACGGTGCAGAGGATACTGGGTTGTAGGCGGAGGGGTAGGGGGTTTCAGTTCTTGGTGGATTGGGAGGGGTACGGGATAGAAGAGTGTTCTTGGGTGCCTCAAAGGGATATTTTAGATCCCAGCCTGATCGTTGATTTCCGGCGGCTGAATCCAGAGGCCCCCAGGTGAACGTCTGGTGCCGTTCGTCGGGGGAGGGTACTGTTATGTTCTGGTTACTGACTACGGTCGGGAACCACCCACCATTTCTGTCATCTGTCACCTGACTACTGTCACTGGTTTTCCCTGTCATTTAGTGCTGTCACTTAGGGGTTGGCTGTCACGGGGGTGTGTGTGGAATGTTGGTATTTGGTGTCTATTTAACATTCCTTCCTTCTGCTTGTTATTTGTCAGGTCTTCACTATAGGCATTCGGAGATCTGACCCTGAGGTCTGTTTATTACCAACCGGTTGAAGATATCTTGGATACAAAAAAAAAGATATTATTTTAGTCTGGCATTCAATATCACATAGTCTATATGAGGAAATAGTTCCTGAATCACGTATAGCTATTCTCTATTTTCAAAATCATTATCGTATAAAAGCAGTTCCCCGACATCCAAGAAGACTTACCCGTACAGTGAGTCGGGATATTATTTTATCAATGTATACAATCGCTTTACACATAAATAATCCTACCTAAAAAGACCATTCCCGTTTTCATACCGTGCGCCAATGATAGCCCTGTGCGTGCGTCCAGCTCCGCCTTCCCTTCAGTATACTACCACTCAGTCAGACACGTTGCCACATCATCATCACCACAATCAACTTCGTCGTGACTGGGCTTTACATGAATGTGTAAAAAATCTACATGCTTTTAAAAACAAGAAATCGCAAAGAAAAGTGAATACTACAGACACAAATAGTAGCTAGAATGGTTTGATATAGTGTAGTCAATAGAGAGAGAATTAGTATCCGCATCCTGTCTCATTATGCAAACCACGGCCCTTTGAGTTTGATTGATTGAAGCCACACCCCCTTCGATATGATTTATGGCCCTAAGCCCCGCCCCCTTTCCTGATTGGTCGAGTGGATCAAGGAGGCGGGACTTCCGGTTTCGGAAGGAGGGACTTCCGGTTTAGGAGGGGGCAGGGCTATAGGGGGAGGGACATCCGGAGGCGGGACAAAATGGAGGCAGGATTTTCAGAATAAATCAGCCGAAAACTGTCAGTACCAGGGTAAGTGTTGATTTATGACCCTGTGTGGGTGTGTGTGTGTGTGTGTGTCTGTGTGTGTGTGTGTGTGTGTGTGTGTGTGTGTGTGTGTGTGCGTGTGTGTGTGTGTGTGTGTGTGTGTGGGAATATTTTTAAGAAAAATACAATGTGTCTATAAAGTGGTTTCTTGGATAAAGCCAAATGCAAGAGAGTGTTTAGACACTTCTCCTTAACATTTCTTTTTTATGGATTATAATGTATAATATACATTATAATATACATTATAATCCATATTATGTGTAAATAAAGAAATGTATGCTTCATAGAAACCTATGTGATTCCCCTCTGAAGGCTGTCAAAGTGCACCATCTCAGTATGCAGGATATCTCTCTGCCAGTCTGCAGCCCCATGCTGTTTTCAGCACAGGAGGCGGTACAAATGGATGAGGATAGCAAATCAGGGAAGTCTAAAGCTTCTGTCAATGCCAGGGTAAGTATTGATTTACGACCTTGTATGTGTGTGTGTGTGTGTATGTGTGTGTGTGTGTGTGTGTGTGTGTGTGTGCTGGGTTATTTTTAAGAAAAATACAAATGGTCTATAATGTGGCTTCATGGAGAATGTCACAATCTTTAGACAATTATCCTGCACATATCTTTTATGTATTATATTGTATATGGGTAGATAAAGAGAAAATGTATCATAGAAACCTGTGTGTGTTTCCGATCTTGGCTGTCAAAGTGAACCATCTCAGTATGCTGGATGTCTCTCTGTCAGTCTGAAACCCCAGGGGGTGTTTCTGCAGAAGGTTACATCCCTCTAGTGTTTATTGTATGTAGGCGTTTCATACAGCACCCATGTGATCACTGACTATTGAGCGCAGGAGGGGTGGCGGGGTGCTGGTGTCTAGGCCTACGTGTTATGTCTGCAGCGCACAGATAACGTACCTCTGAATAAAGATCTGTATTAACAGTTATAACAATGTCTAAAAAGTGGAACTAAATTACCCCCATGGCTGTCAGAATGAAACCCCGAGGGTGTTTCACCCTGAGGTCTGTCAGTCTGGAACCAGACTGTTTCTACAGAAGTTTTGAGGTGTGAGTTCCGTTTTCTGAGGAAAACAGAAAACTACTGTCACTGACCCTATAGAGCCATAGTTCTTGAATGATTTATGGCCCTAAGCTGTGTGTGTCTGTGTGTGTGTGTGTGTGTGTGTGTGTGATTATTTTTTAAGAAAATTACAAATGTAATGTGTCTATATTTTAGTTTCATATGGAAGAGTGTGTTTAAGCAATTCTCCTTCACATTTCTTAGTGGATTATATTGTATTATATATATGTGTAAATAAAAGAAAATACAATGTAAAGTGAATAATAGGCTGATTTGTTTGAAAAAGAATGATAAGTTGTAAACAGGGATTAAAAGTAACCACACTAAGTATGTATGTATGTATGTATGTATGTATGTATGTATGTATGTATGTATGTATGTATGTATGTATGTATGTATGTATGTATGTATGTATGTATGTATGTATGTATGTATGTATGTATGTATGTATGTATGTATGTATGTATGTATGTATGTATGTATGTATGTATGTATGTATGTATGTATGTATGTATGTATGTATGTATGTATGTATGTATGTATGTATGTATGTATGTATGTATGTATGTATGTATGTATGTATGTATGTATGTATGTATGTATGTATGTATGTATGTATGTATGTATGTATGTATGTATGTATGTATGTATGTATGTATGTATGTATGTATGTATGTATGTATGTATGTATGTATGTATGTATGTATGTATGTATGTATGTATGTATGTATGTAATATGTAGTGTTTGTGTATGTGTGTGTGTGTGTGTGTGTGTGGAGGATTGTTTTTTTAAGAAAAATACAATGTAAGCTGAAACCTGGGTTGCATACCTCCATAGAGATCTGTGTGTTTCCAACTGCTGGGCTGTCAAACTGAAGTCAAAACTGTTTCAGCATGGTGTATTGCCAACGGGGGACAGGGCTAGTGTTTAAGTCAAATGCATGGAGGCTAGGTTCTCCTAGATGGGTGCGTCTCGCGGGTGAGGGGCTGATTACAACCACCCCAAGGTGTCGTAGTAATTAGGTTTCGGTGAAGCGTTTTATTTAAAATAGATTCTTTAAAAAAATTAAATTGCATTACCGTGTTATGTATTATTGTTCACATTAATTATTACAGTTAAAGATATGAATAGCTATAAAAGTTAAATGTGATAGCTTAAAGAGCTGTGCTGAAAATATAATGTTCAGAAAATATGTGTCTGTGAGGGTCTGTGTGTGTGTGGGGGTGTGAATTGGGCCCCATTAGGTGTTAAAACACCCCATGATGGTTAGCAGTTTAGGGGGAGGGAAGGCATGCATACGGCCCTGTAGAGTTACAGCAGAAATCTGACATATTTTACAGGCATCGTTCAAATACATATGGTTTATATTTTTGTAACATGTACATCTACAAGTATTGTATTGTAGAACCATATACTCATAGCATATTTTTAATTCACACAATGGAAGGGGTCGCTGTAACATAATCTGACCATTGCCTAACTAACCTTACAGTCAGGCATTTATCCTAATAAACTAACCTGCACTGTAACACGCAACACTTTGATGAATATTGTTACTCAGGTGATAGAGTTGTACCCTCCCTGATCAACTATCGTACAGAACTTGTAAGTCGCTTTGGATAAAAGCGTCAGATAAATGACTAAATGTAAATGTAAATGATGTCCAAGGGGTGGGGTGTCTGTATGCTGACAGTTAGGGACACGGTGCAGACCATGCAATAGAGATAACTGTAGTTATTATTTCTTAATACACATAATAATAATAATAATAATAATAATAATAATAATAATAATAATAATAATAATAATAATAATAATAATAATAATAATAATAATAATAATAATAATAATAATAATAATAATAATAATAATAATAATAATAATAATAATAATAATAATAATAATAATAATTGTTACAAAGGGTCAGATTAAACCGAATATATATATTTACTGCTTGAGATCCCTTGTATAATATTTGTATATCGTTTGATATCCCTTGTATATTCTTTGTATATATACACGGAATATCCCTTTACCTGGGTACAAACCAGACCATAATATTCGTTCTCCTATTGGACAGCGACCCCTAGGCGCCAACGGCCATACCCCCAATGGCAAGTTCAAAGACAACGCCAAGGCATGTCTCAACATGTCCAGGTTTGCGCAGTAATACGAGACAGAACTGAGGTTGGCACTAGATTATTCACCTTACGTATAAATACGTCGCAGGTGGATACAGCAGTAGAGTATCCTAAACGTTGAAGCCTTCACCACGATACAACGTGCCGTGAAGTGGGCCTCTTTGTCCCTGAATAGAGCCTTGAGAACCGCGTGCGAATATATAGCTAAAGTGTCAGAGTTTAACGCTGTATCGTTGAGTTCGACTTATTCTATTGTGAAGTAATAGTCTATTATTTATAGTGTATCGTGCGGCTACCGTTCTACAGTGACCAGCATTACCACCGGTTCGTCGTACCTATAGCTAGTGCACTTATCCAGGCTGGGCGGCCTAAACTCGCGCCACCACCCGAGGAGTCCTAGACGAGAACCGTTGGATATGTACACCGGAGAACCTACACCGGCGAATGCAGAGCCTTTTCCGGCTGGATTATATTGCTTTGGTACCGTGGCTGCTGGAGCAGAGAACCGTCTACCCCACTGTCGTGTGGGATCTACCCCTGTGAGGAGCACCCTCGAGCCCGCCTCTAGGACCAGAGGCTGGCTAGCTTTCATCCATGCTGTCGTGCATACTGGATTATAGCTGTTGCTTTGTCTAAGGACCAAGGGAGTACTGCACTGGCTCCTGTATCTGGAGCCTCGTTATTCCGCGTTGATCCAGACTTTGCTCCCGAACATTCCTCTACCCTGCCGGCTTACAACCGGAGGGAACCCCCTAGTGTCTCCAGCTGACTATGAGTGTGCCTTATGTAATTACTATGCTACAGGTGGCGTCAGTTATACCCATCTTACTATTCTCATGGAGTTACGCTCTTGATCTACTTTAAGTGTTCTTCGCCTTACAAGCGCAATTATAATTCTCAATCTGTAACCTACCGTTGCTGCTCTAATAATAATAAATACCTCTAACTAGAACTTTCTTTGTCATTGCCGTATTCTTGTGTGGGTGTTCACCAGATATATCATGTACTGTATGGCCAGTAATTAAAGTACATAACTAAGTAGTGGTTTAATAATACCATACTCTCAATACAGTCAGGGAATTGTACCCCTCAGTTACAATAATAATACGTGTAAAACTAATACATTGTATTAAGATATATTAGAGTCTTTTGACAAGGTTAAGAGGATACAGATCAGCGAAAGACTTTAGTCTTGTTTACATCAGAGTCCCCTCATTTTCAATTCATCAGGACATATATGACATACAGGACAACAGATAGACAGTACAGCTACATCCATACATTTATGACATACCATATTTACAAATACACCACTGTTTGTGATACAAAACAATAAAAAAGAGTCCAGAAAATATGTATGTGTGTGTGTGTCTATGTGTGTCTGTCCAAGCTGTTTTAACTGTTTCAAAAGGGTATTTCATGTGTCTTAAATTAATAAATAAAGATTTATTTCTGGATATAGATCACATCAAAACACTCTGTATGCTAAAGTTAACTAGCTATCCATGACTGACCCTAGACTGTTTCAATGGTACACCTTCATTTATAAAACATTTATATAGGTCAACTACCCTTTTTTACCAAGGTTCATACCTCACCATTACATCAAACCCAGTTTACAGCTTACGATCCCAAGCAGTACCCCAGAAAATAGCACAGAGTTTGGGGAAAGGGCCTTCAAGTTCTCTGCTAGCTATGCCTGTAAAGGACTTAAAAAAAACTTTGAATATGCATCCCTTCACTACCATATCTGATTTTAAAGTTCAAATTAAGGGTATTTAAAGAATGAGAAGGGCTAATGTCCCTGCATCAGTGCATAACGTGTTGTTATATTTTATATTTTTGACCTGACCATCTCTCCCATACCAACCTCCTGCAAATCATTACCTTCCATCCTCTTTTTACCCCCCAAAACCCATTCAATATAGTTTGCTGTATCTCAAATGTAACCACTGGGGCCCACTTTGCCTTTTTTATGTATCAGTCTGCTTTTTGTGTATTTTTAGGTGTTTGTTTATGTTTTAGCTCTCATTTGGACCAGGTCTAGCTCGGAAAAAAGGGGTCATTGATCTCAAATGAATACCTGGTAAAATGTATAGCAACTTTCATGCAAGAATACAACTCTAATGTGCTACACACAAGTAAAACAGACATAATATTTGCAAACACTATAGTTCTAAACAGTGCAAGGCAAAAAATCTATTATTTTTGTATCTACTATAGACAATTTGCAGTTATATCATTGTCACCTGAAAACATGTTTGCAGGATATTTAGCAGAAACTACATTGGTACATGTAAAAAACATAAGTTTCAAGTTTCTTTAATAGTCGTCATACAGAAGTACAGAATACTTTTATACAAAATGCTTCTTTCTGTTACGCTCCAGCGACTATGCTAGACAAGAGATAGTATGAAATAAAATAGTATAGCATGTAAAATAGAAGTAAAACTAGAAGTCACGTAGACACAGTGTTCAGTATATACATATGTACAATGCTCGATGCAGAATAGAAGTAACTGAGTTACCATACAATATACAATATACTATGCAATACTAACATACAATACTACTGTAAAACAGAAATGGGATGAGATACAATTTAGGCACAATTTACAGTAAAGTGTACTGAGGTATGGGGTGTAGTGCAAACCCTTTACCAATAAATATAAAGTGTGTTTAGGTGTTTTAAAGTGTGGAGAGTGGGTGCTGCAGTGTGTTGTTTGTTTAAAGTGAATATGTGCATTTGGATGTATGTGTGTTGTGAGTGCATTTGATGGTTGTTACATAGTGTTATTGTTTGTTATGTGATATCACATAATCCTATTGAATTCTGAATTTTTTGTTTATTGGTTGAGTGTCAATGTTACACATAAATTATAAACATCTAAAATCATGAAACTGACCGATACAGTTAAAATAGACGTTTACACAATGATAAGGTAAAAACAAAGTGTTTCAATACAGATCTATTTTTAGAAGTTTAGCACGATCAAGCCCCAAAGGTTCTGAATTACTTTGCATAACAGTGTCTAGTTAAAATAGTTTTTTAGCCACACTAAATAATAAGAAAGCCCCAGAGTAGTACTTTATGCTCTCAATATTTCGATATGCATTAAATCCTACAGTTACACCTGATAGGAAATATTCAAACAGCTCAAAGATGACAGTTCTAAGGCAAATAAAAATGTAACTCACTCACCATAGTTGAGTTAGTGTGTAGTATGGCTAACATGTATGAAAGTAACATAAAGCCATTATTTATTAGAGTTGTTGATGTGTAACAATACTTCACATGCAGGACAACATACCAATAAAATATTTATTAATTATGCAGAAAAAAGCTAAATGCAGAGTATTACCGGCGGAGGTTGTTTGCTCCTAATCCACAGATGATTGAAGGAAATTCACTTTAAGATCCATTTAGCATGAAACACCTTAAAACAAAGATGAGTTTTATTCATTATAACCATGAAAATAATACAATGTTATACCATGATGTATCATTCACATTCATTTGTCCAAATGTAAAGGATGTGTCAGATGCGGGTGCGAAAGTTCCCAGCACTATGCAGGGTTTTACATAGGCTACTAGCAAAAACAATTCATATTGTTTTAGTGATGGTCTGGTTGATAGGTCTATTGTTGACTTGTCTTATTTCTACATGAAAGTTTTGCATCGTTCACACAATAAAGATGCTGTTTGTGTAAAAATAATGTATAATATCCGGACTGATTCACAATGCCCCAGGTAGCGATACACCATACCCCGTTACAGGGGTATAATGGATCGAATATATTTTTGTATGAAACACCTTAAAACAATGAGGCATTTCATTTATAATATCAAAACATGGAACTCTTATGTAGAATGATGTAAAAAAGAGTTCTAGTAATATATTTCACTTTAAAAACATATAGAAAAAAGATAAATATCCGACCGGAGCCCCGTCTTAGTGTAAACAGGTGGTGTACAGTATACCAAGTGATACATGAAATCCCATAAGGTCTAGCAGTTAGGATTCCCTGGTTTCAACAGGGCGGCGCTGGTTCGACTCCTGCTATGGGAATTACATCTTTTCTATACATAACAAATGTGATGGTATGTTTTATTGTAACTGTTTGTGTTATGGTTTGTAACCGACCCCAATCGCACAACACAAGACAGGTATGATGGTTTGCCAAGAAACAGATATTTATTGAACAACAGGGAAATACAGGGAAAAGGGCACTGTCCCTTTAAGGGAGAATCACAAATACAGGAATATAATATGTGGGGAAGGAAAGGTGCCTTTAAGAGGCGGGCAGGAAAAGGGAACACTAAGGGAAAGAAAGGGAACGCCTAAGGGAAGGTTAAGGGAACACCTTGGGACAGAGGAACTAGAGACTAGGTAAACCAGGGACAAGGAGAACTAGGGAGAGAGGACTAGGGACTAGGAGAGCTAGGGAACAGGAGAAACGGGGACTAGGGGAACTAGGGACAAGGAACTAGGTGGAACTAGAAGGGGAGAACTTGGGACCAGGAACTAGGTGGAACTAGAAAGGGGAGAACTAGGGAACAGGAACTAGGTGGAACTAGAAAGGGGAGAACTAGGGAACAGAGGGGACTGAGGCCCGCGGAGGCGGGCTGGGGAACAGGGAGGAACTGGGAGGACTGGTGGAAATCATCTGGGCCGCTCTGCAGGACAGAGGAGATAGTTAATGCACAAAAGGGAAAAAACAGAGCAGGTGCAGAACAGTCCAAAAAACAAAGTGAACAAAGTAATAATATCTTCGTGTGACAAACACACAGGGGGAGATGTAAAGTCCAAAAATACTATTCTAAGTGAGAACCAAAAACAGAGGCAATACGCTGGGAGAGTGACATCACAATCTAAACTCACCCAGGCGTATGCGTAATGGTACAGGAAACGCAGCGGGAAGGGGGCAAGGGGCATTACGCTGAGTGAGTGACATCACAATCAAAACTCACCCAGGCGTATGCGTAAAGGTACAGGGAACGCAGCGGGAACGGGGGCGAGGGCACTACGCTGAGTGAGTGACATCACAATCAAAACTCACCCAGGCGTATGCGTAAAGGTACAGGGACAGCAACGGGGCGAGGGCATCGCCACCGGGTGGCTGGCTGTCCGAGCCGAGGGACAGAGTGCTGGAACAGTGGCGGTGGCGAGGATGTCGTCCACCGGGTAGCCGCTGTCGGAGCCGAGGAACAGAGTGCGCGCCACACCTTGGTGTGCGCGTCGGAACAGAGAGCTGGAACAGTGGCGGTGGCGAGGATGTCGTCCACCGGGTAGCCGCTGTCGGAGCCGAGGAACAGAGTGCGCGCCACACCTTGGTGTGCGCGTCGGAACAGAGGCGGTGGCGAGGGCGTCGTCCACCGGGTAGCCGCTGTCGGAGCCGAGGAACAGAGTGCGCGCCACACCTTGGTGTGCGCGTCGGAACAGTGGCGGTGGCGAGGGCGTCGTCCACCGGGTAGCCGCTGTCGGAGCCGAGGAACAGAGTGCGCGCCACACCTTGGTGTGCGCGTCGGAACAGTGGCGGTGGCGAGGGCGTCGTCCACCGGGTAGCCGCTGTCGGAGCCGAGGAACAGAGTGCGCGCCACACCTTGGTGTGCGCGTCGGAACCGAGAGACGCCTCGGGGTGCGTCTGCGAGGAGGAGTGTGCCAAGCACGAAGGTCTGGAAGATGCGCGTCGGCGCGCTGAGGTCTGGAGAGCGTGCCAAGCTCGAAGGTCTGGAAGATGCGCGTCTGTGCGCTGGTACGGAGGAGCGTGCCAAGCTCGAAGGTCTGGAAGATGCGCGTCAGTGCGCTGGTACGGAGGAGCGTGCCAAGCTCGAAGGTCTGGAAGATGCGCGTCAGTGCGCTGGTACGGAGGAGCGTGCCAAGCTCGAAGGTCTGGAAGATGCGCGTCTGTGCGCTGGTACGGAGGAGCGTGCCAAGCTCGAAGGTCTGAAGTGGAACACTGGAATACCTCCCGTAGAGGATTAGAGAGCGCAGTACAGTGTCTCCCTCCAGGCAAACGGCGGCAGGTGGCGAAGGCTTGAGCGCATCTGGCGCGCTGGTCTGGATGTGCGTCAGGACGAACAGCTGCGCTGGGGTCTGCAGTGGAGCGCTGGGGTGCCTCCCGTGGAAGTTACAGGGAGCGCAGAACAGTCTCCTCCACAGGCTACGGCGACAGCAGACGAAGGCTGGAGCAAACATCTCAAGGCAGGAGAGATCCATCTTACAGCATTGGTAGACCAGAGGATCTCCCGAAAAGAGTCTAGATGTTAGGAATATGACTCGGCATGAATACAACACGACCCCACGCCAAAACGAGGGGAAGCGCCCTGGTATTTAAAGCCCACAGGGGGACTAATTAGCCTGCCATCACAGGTGCGAGAGATAATAGAATATCAAACAGGTGTGGCCACTAAGGGTAAGGAACGAGAGGGTGGGGGCTAGAGAGAGTGAGTAGGGAATTCCTAACAGTAGGCTTAAAGAAGACAGAGAAAAGGTAGTGAGCAGCGGGCAAAACCTCACAGTTTGACTGTTTGGCTGTTTTAGTGCAACACTGCTGTCAACGACATCTAAGAAGGGAGATCCCTTGAACGGGTCTGGGGTTATCTCCTCAACACTAGGTCTGAGGTGCTGTTCTCCTATTGATAGGTTTTTACATACCTTTACATTCATTTATTTTAAATTGTTTAGAGTTTATGGTATTTTTGTCTTGTTCATGATTTATTGTGATACTTCTTCTTGAAGTGTTTAAAGAAGATATGTTTGTCCCAAGGGGACAACAATGTGTGTTGCAGGGCCTTACAAATAAATATGATCTGATTTGATCATGGTCCTAACAAATGTTAAAATGTTTTCATGCATTACATTTAACAGACAGTGCTGACATCTCGAAGTTTTAAGGGATCCCATTCACAGAGCTGAAGATAGTTACACAACTGGATAATATTTTTTATTGTTGTAAGGAGGAACTTAAAATCATTCAAAGAAATGATTACACCTTGAGGTAGAAAAAAACGCAGTTGGGTATATTATAAAAATGTATTAAAGAATATTGCAGATCATGCTGTAACCTTTTTTATCAATAATATAAGCGTGCATAACATCAATAATATGGTTAATATCTAAAGTTTCTAAACACTTATGATTTTTCAGTTTAAGAGCCGTAACATCCACTATTACCCATCGATGTACAATTGTCCTGACAGCTCCGCTGCGCTCACTAAGGTTCTAAGAGTAGCTACTTCGATTGGGAACTGGAGGGTTTTTCTTCTAGTAGATACAGTCTCTTAACCATACCCCGGGCGGGGGGTGGCTGTGATGATGCTTTGTTGGTTACATCAACGATAGGTATTTCTTCGGGGTCAGGGTGCAATACATCAGATTCCTTGGGCTATTAGGAGAGGCAACCATACACCTGTCGGGGTTTGGCGGTGATGAATCCGGTGATGAAGTCTCCCAAATCGTTGAAAGAGGGCTGTAACTAGTCCTAGGGGTGTTTAGGAGGCTTAGCAATGAAAGAGGGTTAGTTGAACCATACAGATGTGGGACTGAAAAACGAGGACTCTCCCGCCGGTATCCAGCTTGATGCCGCTGGTTGATGCAAGTTGACGGCTGCTGACGCTGCTCTGCCTGGTTCAACCAGTAGGGGGAGTCGAGTTACACGGTGGAGAGAGGGAACTATCCTACAGTGTGTGTGTGTGTGTGTGCATGCGACACTAGTCTTGGGCATATTATTTTGCAATGTAATGCTTTTCTGTTGATTATTTGACTGTCATTGGTACAGTAATGGTGTGGTATTTTTCGATTTTCGATTAACGTGCGTTTTTTATGGATAATCAGCTAAGATGTACAGTATTATTCTTTACGTTGAGACAACCGAACTGCTGGCACCGAAGACCCGGCCCTACTCTGCCTCTGATTCGCAGACTGTGGCTCTAGTTAGGCTCTGGTTGGAGGAAAATGTAACCTGGACCGTCGACTCTTGTGATCAGGGTGTGGGTCCTGTAAACGTAGGTTTAACGTTAGTTTGTTTACTGCAGTTATGTCAGAACGACAATCAACTAAGGTAACGTTACACTAGCAACTGCTCAAATAACGCATATCCACATTTGCTGTCAAGTTAACGTTATGGTCCTTGCGGTCCCTCGACAGCAAGGCTTTTCAACACTGGCCGTAACATTAGCTAACGTTCATTTAGCAGTATGTAATGTGTAATGTTTAGAATCAACGTGAAATGGCCCTGAATATATCAAATAATGTATTTCCCAGCTGCTAAAGATTGTAAGTCTATGACCAAAAATATATATCACTATGAATTGAAAATGGGGGACCTTGATGTAAACAAGACGAAAGTCTTTCTCTGGTCTGCATCCCCTTAACAATTGTGTGTATTGAGCTGTACTGTATTGTACCCATTCTGCAAGTTTCAAGTTTCAAGTTTCTTTAATAGTTGTCATACAGAAGTACAGAATACTTTTATACAAAATGCTTCTTACTGTTACGCTCCAGAGACTGTGCAAGACAAGATAAGTATGAAATAAAATAACATAGTGTAGCATGTAAATTAGAAATAAAAAAAAAGGTCACAGTGTTCAGTATAGACATATGTACAATGTTCGATGCAGAATAGACGTAACTGAGTTACCATATAATATACAATACTATGCAGTGTACTAATATACAATACTATATAGTGCAAGGCAGAAATGGGATGAGTTGCAATTTAGGTACACTTTACAGTAGGGATGCCCCCCGGACCCCGGTTTTGAACGGGAACCGGTACTATATTAGAAAATACCGGAGTATTTATAAGCTCCGACGTCCTCGGTACTGCTATCGATAATAATTATTATTATTATTATTATTATTTAAAAGTTGCGAACGATCCTCTCTCTGTCTCTGCACGAGAAGCGAGCCGCAGCGAGTCATTATTACACACACTCCTCGCGAGTCGCTCGCTAGTGCTACACATAGACATACGGGTACTTCTTCTACATACGGGTACTCCTTAATGAAAGTGCTGTCCCCGACCCCCCGTGCTGAAGCGCGCTGCACACAGACAGCAGCTCTGCATGCACTGAGTCGTGATCATGGCGGATAGAGCGAAGCGTTCTAAAGTATGGATATACTTTACAAGGGTCAATGCCGACAACGCACGTTGCCACAAGTGCAACAAAACATTTGCCAGTAAGGGTGGCAATACGAGCAACCTATCAAAACATTTGTTGGCAAAACATGATATTAGCGTCATAGGCGTAGTTTGAACTTGACGCCAGGGGGTGCGACTGCTTGGCGAACGATACCCGCGCGCGCGATTTTTTTGACCTTTATTTTATTATTTTAGCGTTTTTACAATGCCCTAACCCCTAATTTTTTATTTTATTTAGGTAGTACAGCAGCACACACACACACTCACACACACAGCACTACGGGGGATCATTTTTAACTGACTTGAAAAATGGAGGCTCTAATTATTATTATTCATAGAGACTCTCGGTCTCGAGCAATAATAATTATTACAGCCTCCATTTTTCGTGGACGAAAAATATACCAGACTATAGATATCAATTTTCCCGAAATAACGCTACCTGCCTCGACAAAATCCGTGCATTGGTTATCCAGATACATTAATTATCATCCCAGAATAAGTGGCTTTGTACAAGCGTTACAATCTATCGCGCGGGGCATTCTGCTGCTGCTGCTTGGTGCTTGGCCGCGCGTTAACCCTTTCACTGCCACACTACAGAAGGTTCGCCTTATAATGTGACATGATTACTACTATAAAATGAATGTATTGTAAAACAAAACATAATAGAATTCAGATTTGTTTCTCACAATTATTAAAATTTTATTAAAATAAAAATAATTTTTTATTTTTATTTTTTTTTAAAGCAATTTCACCCCCGGCCACCAGGGGGTGCAATGCACCCCCTGCACCCCCATAAACTCCGCCCATGATTAGCATGCAGAAATGCGCCGTATTCGACTGCCTTGCGCGCAGTGGTCCATCTGCATCCACGTCCACTGCAGCCGGTAAGCCAAGATACGGAGTTTCCTAGGCTAATAACGAATTATTACAAATAGGCTAATAAACAAAATAATTGTTTAGCTACAAATACTACAATCTAAAAACGTTTTATTGATCGTCAAGCTGAGGCGTCAGCCACCAATGTGTCCTAGGCCAGTGAGCCCACCACACATCCTCCCTCTACCTCCACCACCCAAAGTCCTTTCACCCTAGCAGCTAGAGGAAGGATGACAGAGGATAGGGTGAACGAGTGTCACAGGGCTGTGACAAAGTTTGTTGTCAAAGGCCTGCACCCCTTCTCTACAGTGGAGTCCAAGGGCTTTAGGTAACAACTAATCATTCAGTGTATATCGTTTTTTTTGTATACATAGTTGTCTAACTTGTTTGTTGTTGTTGTTGTTGTTATAATATAAGTTATTATTGAAGCAGCTATTCTCACCACTCCACACAAATTTACAATAATTCAATCATTTCTAATCTTTACTGTAGGGAGATGACCAATGCTCTCAACTGCAAATATACCCCTCCCTGCAGGAATGCCCTCAGTAACACACTGATTCCTGCCTGGTATAATGTTGAAAAAGCCAATGTTATCACAGAGCTTAAAGATGTGCCAAAGTTAGCCTTTACATCAGATAGGTGGACCAGCTTAACTCAGGACCACTACCTCACGGTTACAGCACATTACACAAGCCAAGGCAGTGTGAAACAAAAGGTGCTTAAAACCAAAGCTGTTTACCGGGCACAAACAGGGGATGTAGTGGCAGAGGAGATCACAGATATTCTTGAAGAGTTTGGCATAGAGGTTGGCAGCAAGATTGTAGCAGTGACCGTCGACAATGCTGCTAACATGGATGTTGCCATAAAGAAACTCTATGTCCTGAAAATCGGATGCTTTGCTCACACACTGAATATAGCAGCGCAGAAGATCTATCAAATCAGTGCCATTGACAGGTGGGCAGGAGGAATCAGGGCAGTGGTTGTCTGGATAAAGAGGTCATCCATGGCTAAGACAGTCCTGAAAGAAAAGCAGCAGCTCCTAGGTAAGAAGCCATTTCAAATTCAAGCATATATATTTTTTTATTCCCAATCAAATTTTTATTAATTTAATTATATATTCAAGTGTGTGCTGTGATGAAAATTGTGTTTGTTTCAGACCTTCCCCAGCACACAATGATCCTTGACGTCAAAACAAGGTGGAATTCTCTCTTTCTTATGGTAGAAAGATTCATGGAGCAATACCCAGCAATCCAAGCTGCAACCATGGACCCACAACTCAGGAAACAGATGGAAAAGGACAAACTGGGCCGGCTGAAAGATCAGGATTTCCAGAAGGCTGAGGAGTTTGTACAACTCATGCGTGTGATGTATACATCCACCCTGTGCGTCTCCAGTGAACAAACTCCCACCTGTGGCCAAATCCTCCCGATCCTCAGGAAACTTGAAGCCCATTTCACAGTGCAGGAGGAAGACACCCTGTTTGTGTCAAGCATTAAAGAGAAGATTTGGGGGGATCTGTCTGGACGTTACAAGGACAAGACAATCCAGGACTTCCTACTCGAGGCGACATCGATGGACCCCAGGTTCAAAGGAAAGATGGATAGTGATGCCACCTGGGGCCGGTTGAGAGAGGCAGCTGTAGCAGAGGAGGAGGGCCACACAGAGGAGCAGGGCCACACAGACCAGCAGCAACAGGAGTCAGAAGAAGGAGAGGAGGAGACAGCCACCCCACTCTACAAACCAAGGAATGCCTTGGAGGAGCTGTTTGCTGATGAAGACATGGAGCTCAGGACCACCATGCAGCAGAACACCTTGTCTGTCAGTGAGCGAGTTGATCACAAACTCCAACTCTACAAAGGTCTGCCTTCCATCCCCATGTCAGAAGCCCCTGCTATGTGGTGGTGGGAAAAGAGAGGTACTCTGCCCCTGCTGACACAGCTTGCAACCACCTACCTCTGTGTCCAAGCCTCCTCCACCCCCAGTGAGAGGGTCTTTTCTACAGCCGGGGACACTATAAGTCAGGAGAGATCCCGACTCCTGCCGGAGAAGGCAGATATGTTGATCTTTCTGCATAAGAACTGTTAGGATCATTTTCTAGGTTCTTTAATCTTGTTTGTTTGAACTTCTGTTAGCCTTTTGCATTTGTTGTTTATTATAAAAAGTCTATAATTCAGAGTCAGACACATTTAAAACATTGTTGCTACTGTTGCTGAAGAAATTATATTAATTTATTATATTTATTTATAAAGTTATATAAAAGAACATTGCTGCTGCTGTTGCTGAAAAAATTATATTTATTTATAATACTTATTTATAAAGTATTAAGTTGTATAAATAATAAAGCAATGTCAATTCTGTTCTTAATTAATTGTCTTTTTTTCTTGCAAAAAAAATAATCAAAAAGAACCGATAAGAGTATCGATAAAGTACCGAACCGTTAAGCAGTATCGATAAGAGTAGTAGTATCGATAAAATCCTAACGATACCCATCCCTACTTTACAGTAGGTGTACGAGTTGTAGTGCAACTCCTTTATCAATAAATATAAAGTGTGTTTGTGTGATCTAAAGTGTGGAGAGTGGGTGCTGCAGTGTGTTGTTTGTTTAAGTGAGTGTGTGCGTGTGGGTGTGTGTGCTGTGTGCATTTGATGGTTGTTGCATAGTGTTTATTGTTCGTTTAGCAGCCTGATGGCCTGGGGATAGAAGCTTCTTCTGAGTCTTTCTGTGCTCGCCTTAAGACTCCGGTATCGCTTGCCTGACCGCAGCAGTTCAAAGAGGCAGTTGTTCGGGTGGCTCGAGTCCTTAATAATTCTCTTAGCCTTCCCCTCGCACCGCTTGTTGTAAATATTCTGGAGGGTGGGAAGCCCCCCTCCAATTGTGCGTTCGGCTGAACGTGTCACTCTTTGTAGTCTGCTACGGTCTTGTGCAGTGCTATTCCCAAACCAGGAGGTGATGTTGCCAGTCAGGATGCTCTCTATTGTACATGAGTAGAAGTTCCTAAGGATCTTCTGACTGACTTGGAACTTCCTTAGGCGCCTGAGGAAGTAGAGGCGTTGTCGTGCCTTCTTCACAACACTGTCAATGTGTGTGGTCCATGTCAAATCCTCGGATATGTGGGCTCCGAGGTACTTGAAACTGTTCATTCTCTCAACCGGTGCCCCGTCGATGCTGAGGGGGCTGTAGTCCTTGACCCCGACCTCCTGAAGTCCACAATCATCTCTTTTGTTTTGCTGACGTTCAGGGAGAGGCAGTTCTCCTGACACCACTGTGACAGATTCTCTACCTCTTCCAGGTAGGCCCTCTCGTCGTTGGCAGAGATCAGGCCCACCACTACTGTGTCATCAGCAAATTTGATGATTGTGTTGTTGTTCCGCTGTGCTACGCAGTCATGTGTGTACAGGGAGTAGAGGAGGGGGCTCAGAACACAGCCCTGGGGGGCCCCTATGTTGAGTGTGATGGATGAGGAGGTGCAGTTGCCTGCTCTTACCACCTGGGGTCTGCCCGTCAGGAAATCCAAGACCCACTGGCAGAGGTCATAGTTCAAGCCCAGGTCCCTGAGCTTGGCTATGAGTTTGGAGGGGACTATGGTATTGAATGCTGAGCTGTAGTCGATGAACAGCATTCTCACATAGTTCCCCTGCCTCTTGTCCAGGTGTGATGCTGCTGTGTGCAGCACATGGGCTATGGCGTCCTCTGTGGACCTCTTGGGGCGATATGCAAATTGCAGGGGGTCCAGGTTGATGGGGAGGGTGGAACAGATGTAGTCCTTCACTAGCTTCTCAAAGCACTTCATGGCTATGGAGGTGAGGGCTACAGGGCGGTAGTCGTTGAGGCAAGCGGGCGTAGATTTTTTGGGTACAGGGATGATGGTGGACTTCTTCAGACAGGTGGGGATGACAGCCTGTTCCAAGGACAGGTTGAAGATGTCAGTGAATACCGGGGCCAGTTGGTCGGCACAGACTTTTAGGACGCGGCCGGGGATGCCGTCCGGTCCTGCTGCCTTCCTGATATTCACTTTTTTAAAGATCCGTCTCACCTCATGCTCTGTTACCCTGAACACTGAGTCTCCATCAGCAGACCCCCCCCCCCCCCCATTGCCGTGGTTTGTAGGCTGGTGTTGTTATTCACAGCCTCAAACCTCGCATAGAAGGAATTGAGATAATTTGCTAAGGAGATGTGACTGTTCAGTTTGAGGGAGGTGCCTTTGTAATCTGTCATTGTTCTGAGGCCCTGCCACATGCCTCTAGAGTCAGCCTGTTCAAACTGAAGTTCAACTTTATCCCTGTAACGCCGTTTTGCCTCTATTACTGCTCTCCTGACGTTATATCTTGCCGTCTTGTGTTCTTCCATGTTGCCTGTCACCAGCCCGGTGTTGTATGCTGATGTGCGCACTTTCAGAGCCTCACGGACGGATTTATCTACCCAGGGCTTTTGATTTGGGTAGATTCTAATTGTGGTAGAGGGGATTGTTTCTTCTACCAGAGTACAGACAAAGTCAAGCACCGTTTCAGTGTATTCGTTAATATTGGCTGTGTTATCACGGAATACACTCCAGTCTGTGCATTCAAGTGCAGCTTGGAGTGTCTCCTCTGACGTCACGGTCCAACGCTTAACCTCTCGCAAGACCACCGGCGTTCGCTTGAGACTTTGTTTATACTTTGGCAAAAGAAAAATGGCGGCGTGATCGGACTTACCGAATGGACTAAGAGCCTGTGACTTGTACCCATTCTTAAATTGCGAGTATACATGGTCTAATATGTTCTCGCCTCTGGAGGGACAGCTCACATGCTGATAGAAATTCGGCAACACCTTTTTAAGACGCGCGCTGTTGAAATCGCCCAGAACCACAATGGCAGCATCAACGCTAGCTATCTGTTGTTTATTTACCTCGTCGTGAAGTTTTGAAAGTACGGCCCCAGTGTTCGCGTGTGGTGGGATGTACACTCCGATGAGGATGATGGACGTCAACTCTCTCGGAAGAAAGAAGGGTCGACATTTGATCGTGATAAACTCCAGGTCTGGGGAGCAGTGGTTAGACAATTCCTTTGCGTTGCCTATATCGCACCACTCCTTGTTTATCATGAAGGCAATGCCGCCTCCCTTCGTCTTTAGTGACTCCGCCGTCTGGTCCTTGCGGAGGACAAAGAAGTGGTCTGCCGGTTCTATTGCATGATTCGGGACATCTGGAGACAGCCAAGTTTCTGTGAAACAGAGGACATTACAGTCCCGAATGTCCCTCTGGAATTGGATCCGTGCTCTTATGTCGTCCAGTTTATTTCCTATCGATTGCACATTGGCCAACAATATGCTGGGCAATGTGGTTCTGTGTCGTTTGGACCTCAGTCTGTTCCGGACCCCGGCTGCTCTTCCTCGTCGTCGCGGCTTCTCCTGGCTTTGGCCACGGCCACAACAAAGGATCTCAGCGGGCCACTGCTGCTGTTCAGCAATCCGATCCAGAGAGCAATCCAATCGGTAAGTTTTCCTTAATCCAATGTCAATGATTGACTGACGGTCATACACATATAATGCACCAACAGTAGGTGGAAATAAAACTCTTAATACTATAAAAATGTACAAAAGAAAGCACAGTCTCGACGGAGCGATCAGAAAGGCAGCCGTTCGGTGCAGCGCCATTTCATTTTTTGCAATCTGTTAATAACATTTACATATCTGTAGATACTATATCTATATCTGTACATCCCTTACCTACTCTTACTAGTTACGCCTACTGGCCAGTATGACCACTACCATAGTGTCTTTATACCTGTATCACTGCACATAATAATACTACAACTCTGTACACTACATACATCTGATTAGCATTATTACTCAGTAGTACTGATTTATAAATATATTTTAAACAATAATGAATTAAAGTTTTGTTTTATTTGTCACATATAAGGTACATGTACATTACAGTGAAACACTTGGTTATGTATGAGCTTCCTGAGATTGTGCTTCATACTGTACATTTAAATTTTTTTCTTGTTTGCAGGCATGACGACTGACAACCCAATAAGGATTCAGAAACGGGAATTAAGGACCCCAACATTTTGCCATCCTTCCTCTGCAGAGTTCAAATAAACACACTTTTTATATTCTGTTACCCAAAAGCAAACCAATTATTTTTGGAGTCTGTTACAGGCCACCAGATCAGGGCAACTTTTATGATGATCTAGAGAGGAGATATGCTCCAAGTGCACAGATTTTGAGAAATCTGAAGTTGTTGTTGTAGTATTTTCCCAAGCTATATGGTTCTGATATGTATCAGAACCTGCTCTAATCTGCTCTGCGTTGTGATTCAAAAACTTTAAAGCCCTGGAAAATACTTTAAACAAAGACTTGAGGGTCTTTGTTATGACGCTCAGCGGTGCAGCAGGAGGAATGAGGAGGAGAAGGTAGTTATTTCAAACGGAGTGGTTTATTAAATCCACAAAGTTATACAAAAATGATCTGTTTCAATTAAAAGTAAAGAATGCTATAGTTGTGATCAAGACACTATGCCGTCTGTGATCTCAACCAGACTAATATTACAGTAGAGTTGATAAGTCGTTGATGAGCTCTGTTCCCTTGCTAGTGAACAAAGCAGTCTATTCTCCCTCCAAAAGTGATGTTCTTTGTCCGTTGATCCTCCTCTGCCCGCGTCGTGTGTAGAGCTGGGTGTGGCTTCCTCGTCGGTGAGTTGGGTTCCAGAGTTTTCCTTCCACCATCACAACATCCCATTATATCCCAAGGCCCAGCGTCTCTGTGTGATGACATCAGCAGCTGTGTTTCTCCAATCACAGCCTCTCTACGTTTGAATGCAAATAGGGGGTTGGCTTATACAGCCAACTCTATACTTTCCTTTGTTTCCCAGTCAAAGAACAACCACCATCTAACAACCTAATACTTGCATTTATTCATTTCATACTATCTATATTTGAATTACCCTTAATTACATGAACCCAGAGATATCATACTTAAACACATTTCTTATCATTAAGACTATTTTCACCTTAAGTGAAAACTAATCTTATTCTGCAGGGGATTTAAGTTTATACTCTAGCGTTCATTAATAATATGCTTTTATACAGTTTAATATGAATTCAGAATTATTTCCACAATGTAAACAGGCATTTTGCAGTTGTTTCACATTGTTTTGAATGATTGTCTCTGAGCTTAGTATAATCACATCATATTATCACACCACTCTATTCAGCCTCATCAGTCCAGCCATATATGCAGGTATGTCATATTGATGGTAAACCTCCTATCTCTTTAAACACACATTTAAGTTATTTAACTATAATTCCTATTTGAGACTTTTCATACTAATCAGACCAGTTGGCTACACCTGTGTTGTCCCTAGGCCGCGGGGCAGCCGATACCAACTGCATGTGATCTGATCATCTCATTGTGTTAGCTGTTTACCCACCCCCCTTGTAAACAGTTGCTCTATTGTCTTGAAGGAAACCGGTTCTGTCGCACCTTCCAAGCTGTTGATTACTTCCTCCTGCGCTAACTTGGCCCGTGGACTGACTGAATAAGACAGCTGTTTTGACTACATCTTATGTTTGCTTAGAACCTTTTTGATTGGCATGTTTCTACAAGACTATTACACATTAGTTTGATTTGTACCAGTTATGATCTATTGTTCATTAAAAACTACCACAGTTTCCACACTCGGATAGTTCATCTATCCTTAATTATGTCGAACATAGATCTTAACTTCTACTTACTACTATCTGGATAATACTTAAGACATTTTAAATCATACTTGGATAAAATACATATGGTTTGCCACACTCAGATCCTAAAATTCAACCGTACATTCTTTTTCTAAATCTCCTTGCCACACTCAGATCCTAAAATTCAACCGTACATTCTTTTTCTAAATCTCCTTCTTATGTATAATTATAAATTCAAACACCTTTATTAGCAGTCCATTTCGGTTATTTGTGCCCCGTGTACAGTTTTTAACACGCTGTTTCGCACCAGGATCAATTTCCACTGGTTTTCAATGTGATTTGTCAAATTCTGACTTGGAGCAGTGAGGAGGGGGGGTCAATGTTTTCTAGATCGACCTGGCCTCCTCCTTATTTCTCAGAGCTGGTTCACGACTGCTGAATGCTACCACCAACTCTGGGAGGTGGAATTAGAAAGCCAATTGCCTTTCTATCTCACCCCGTCTTCTGTCGAGACCGCATGTCTCGTGTTGAACTCTATAGGGGTAGGACCCCCTGCTGTATTGCTCTGTCGCTGTCACAGCTGTGAGGAGGTCGTCGCTGGCTGCTCAACCCCCGTTGACCCTCGGATTAGTGGAAGAGGTTTGCTTCTCCCCCCCTTCCGCCTGGTCGTTGATAGGGGCGATAGCAGCTCCACCCTTTCGCTTGTTGACCCCCTGGTCAATTGCTAAGGCCTTGCAGCCCGTCTGTTGACAGCCGGAGTTGTTGCTAAGGCCTAGCAGCCTGTCTCCTCGTAGGTTGCCTGTCGTTTGGCTCCTCTCGTTCCCCTCTGAAGCCTCAAGACCCGGTCACTGCGTTGGCCGGAACTCTCCACGCTTGAGAGTTAGGCTTCTCCTGGATCTCTCGGTGGCCTGCAGTGTTGTGATTCCCCATGGACCTCTGGGTTCCCCAGTACTGATGGAATCCTTGGGTCTGCTTCGTACCACACTCGGATGCATGTCGGTTCCCCAATCTCCCATTTGTATCCTGCAGTGAATATATATCGCTTCGGGACAGTGCAGGTTACTTCTACCACAACAATTGATTGAGGATCCATACTTTTCCTCCCTCAGACTCTCTTTACTGGTCTGAGTTCTGACAACTTTCTTTTCCAAATCATTTTTCTATATATTTTATGGCTTCTTGATCGTTAATATTCAAAATTCAGAAAAATTCACATGGCTCTCCTTATATTATGCTGTCAAAACAGTATAACCCACCAGCCTTCGATGTGGAATAACATTCAAACATCGTTACCTTCGTCCCTGGACAGCTGCTTCCCGGCCTGGACAGTCAGCACTGACACATCCACTCTCCCAGTAGTCCTAGGTGTATGGCAACAAATCACAGTCCGCCTTAAACACACATCTTCCACACGCTCCGTCAGCCTTCACCAAGCCAACGGAGTCCCCCACAAGCCAATTATCAATTGCACATGTTCACACCCTACACAAAGACTAATTTGGCCAATAGCGACCAAAACCTATTGAGCTTATCAATGTACAGAGAATAATGCTTCCCAACACTTCCACCAATCCCGACACACCCCCAGCTCCTAGAACCGGATTTTTAATGGGCGGAGAACAAAAATCCATGAACCAGCTCATGCCCATTCACTTTGTTCCCAGTCCATTTTATAGACATACACTACCCCGTCCTGATGTGTCGAGATCACTCCCAGCTTGCCAGGTACCCTAAGAAAAATATATAGAAAGAAAAGAAACAAAAAACAAACAAAGAAAAACCATACCTCAAAACAATAAATGAAAAAAAATTTAAAAAAATAAACCAAACTTGTGAGCATTTCTTTTTTCTATTCAACTCACTCTTAGAAACAAAATGAACCTATTAACTAGGGGCTTATGCACCCCCGTATTAACTAAGAAACAAAAAAGGGAAAAATCAAATGAATAAACAAAATGAACGCTCCCGGCCTAAGTCAGGAATTGCTCGTAACACCCTAGAAAAATCAAATGAATAAAAGAGAATTTCTACAGAAAATAAAAATAAACACCTCTATCTATTGCTCATAACTGTTAATATCTATCTATCAATACCATAAAAACCTAGGAACAACTATGGGTCTTTTTAATTTCTTAATCATGCAGTCCACCCTTTGACCAATCTGAATGTTGACCAAGCATGGATAATTTACTGACCACTAGCTTCCGCAGTGTCACATCATCACACTGTCTAATATTGAATACCTAATATTAACTGTTTAACATAATTTGATTTTCTTGTTAGTCTGATTAGTTTATGCATTTGTCAGTTAATCACACAACCATTTTTAGTAACTTCCATTCATAATCTAATCACCTAACCCCTCTATTTATTTTTTATTCTATTTTTATTCTAATCTAATCAGGAGCATATATTATTATTCAATCTATTCCATCTTTACCCTAATCAGTAGCATATATTTTTATTCTGCCGGTGGCCTCTGCAGACATGACCTTTGAAAATGACCTTTCAGTCCACAGATCTAGCAAACCTGTCCGTGTCCCCTGGGTTGTGGGACCCGATGGGCCGCCCGCCTGTGATCGGATGGCCCTGGGGTCATCGGGCCCAGAGCATGTCCTTGCTGTATGTCATCACCGCCACGGTTCCCTTGAGCCTGTTCTGAGGAGAAAGCCACGTACCTATTTGCAGGGGTGTACAGTGCGATATATATGTCGCACGTGCGACACTGACGTCAGTCTGTGCGATGAAAGGATTGACTTCAATAGCACTGGTGCGATGGCCCGCGATGGCCCGCTATCCACTTGGTACTTGTAGTCTTGTGCGATTAAATACAATGTCCCTTCTGCGTAAGACTCCATATATCAAACACCAAATCCCATAATCCCTAGCGAACAATATCCCCGCGAGTTGCGAGCAGTGACGTCATACCCGCTCGGCTCAGATCACAACATAGCAGGACTCGTCTGTCTCAGCAGCAGCAGCTCGTCTCAGCAGCGTTTGGAACGCGGACATTGAAACAGAGCTAGTGGATATTGTTGTTGCGACCCAAAACAAATCCCTGCTGTTTTATTCGGCAACGGGTCAAATGCATATAACATGCTTTGCAATCCTCGCATCATAAAGTCCGAAATGAACGTTACATTAGCATGAGCTAACAACAAGCTGTTCAGAGCCATATAGAGAGAACAGCAGACGGGCAGAGTGAGGGGCAGACATTCTCCCTTCTCTGTGTGTGTGTGTGTGTGTGTGTGTGTGTGTGTGTGTGCGTTTGGAAAGATCACATGAAGTCAGACGAGTATATTATATATTGATAGTAAATGTACTGAGGGTGGACAGATAATGTTGATATTTAAACATAAAAAATACAATACAAAATAAATGTATTCATGATCATGCAACATAAAACGGTTGCGTGTTGTGAGTTCCAAAACATTTAACTTAAAGTTTAAAGCTCAATATATCAAAACGTGGCACTTTACAGTGAACAGGAGGTCTATGTGTATTAAAAACAATAGATTGTTTTTCCTTTAAAAGTCTGGATGAGGTCAAAAATAAAAATGTCAAATGATATTTCCGTTGCCTTTTTTGAGTTGATCTAATGTTACTGATTGTGTTAAATGGGCTTATGTTATGATATCGTCTCATATCGATTGCAGGCACCTGCATCGTATCATATCGTGGCATATATCAGCAAATATCGTATTGTTGTCCAAAGAATCTATATCGTATCGTATCGTGATGAAACTGGTGATTCCCACCCCTAGTAGAGTCCATACACCCAACACCAAATCCCATAATTCCTTACACGTAACGTGTCTGGCTGTGTGACGTCAACTTGTCAGCATAAAATGACAGCCAAACATGGCACTGCAACTAAATAACACAAATACAATAGGCACATTTGTGACTGTTACAAATATAACAAATTTTATACTTGTGCTACAAGATTTTGGCCTGTGCTACAAAACGATCAACCTCTGTAGCACCAGTGCTATGTGCAAAAAAAGTTAACGTACAGCCCTGCTATTTGGTTCAGTCACAGTTCCTTGAGCCTGTTGTTGGGAGGGGCCCGCTACCTGTCCAGACGACGGAGCACACGGCATGGCTCGGTCACGGTGGCCTAACACCGACGCCCGAAACATGATCTCAATAGCTGTACCATCTAGTAGTGCAGTCTTTCTCACCAGTTCTTGTTCCAGTCTCTGAGTCTCGTGTGCGGCTAATTCCGACGCCCGAAGCAAGACCCCAATCGCTGTATTATCTATCAGTGCATACTTTCTCGCCCATTCTTGCTCCAATCTCCGCGTCTCGTGTGCGGCTTGACCGATCTCCAGCTGTGTCTTCATCAGATCTCGATGAACTGCCTCGTGTCTTTCGAACGCTGTTACAAACGCTCTCTGTTGTCTATAGAACGACGCCTCTTCCCCCAACTCAGCGCTGGCGGTTTGACTTCCCATCGCTGGGCCCCGCCTCTCATCTTGGCTTTGGTGCTGAGGGGGTCCTGGACAGGGGGAGCTTGCGGGCCGTGAACACTGTACTTGATACCGACCTTGGTTTTGCCCGTATCCACCTCTCCTGTCCCCACTTGATCCCCGTGCCTGCCAGGGTGTCCCTCTTGGGGTTTGTTGTTGTTCCGGCACAGGACCCCCTTGTGGCCCCAACTGGGCCCGTCTCTGGCCATCTGGTTCTCCGTTGGAGCCTGTCTCCCCTCTGGGCTGTGTGGACTGGATTAGGCCTTGGAGGTATTCCACTACCTGTCCAGCCTCGGTTAGCTGTTGTTCTAGAGGGAGGCATGTCTTCCACTCTTCCTCCACCCTGGCCCTTGTTGACTGGCTCCTAGTCATCGGGCCATGTCTCTCAGTTTGGTACTGATGGTGGGGGTGGAGGAAACCTGGGCACAGGACACAGGTGGGTTGTAGAAACTGTTCATGTATTATCCCATACCTGTTGTCGGTTTCTATTCCCACCGTACGGCCAGCGTCAACTCCCTGGGACTGCTGCAACAACATCGCTCTCCTCAGTTGCTTCCTTTGTCTCTTGGTTAACTGGCAGTCACCTGCAATGGACACCTCAGTGTGGATCGGCTCGGGTAATACAGTTGTCTCTCGGTTGCTCGCAACCACGACCCCTTGTGGCGGAGTTAAAGACATTATTTCCAGTCCCTCCGTCACACTGGACTCCGGAGGGGAGTCGATCACATTCAAGTCAATCAGGTTAACGTCACTGTTCAATTCGGTCAATGTAATGTCTGCAGAGGTTATCGGCATTACCCCACTACCGGCATTATTTCTTTTCATCACCTTTCGTAATCTCTTTTTCTGTTTTTTGATTTGGGTACGCATTCTATACCGGCCTCCTTTCTTACATTTAAATACAAGGTTCTGTAATGGCCTGAATATCTTTGGCCATTGTTTCGTCACTTTTATTGTGACATTCCCAGTCGTTGAAATAGACAGATTGTCTACCCTTTCTATGGTTAGTGCATCTAACCCTCCAGTTGCTCCTATCTGTGTATTTTCCATTCTCACCCTCTTTCAAACACTCGTAATATCACCGTTTGGAAAGCAAGTGTCTCTGTATTCTAACTATCTTTACAAACTTGAGTTAATTTCACTCACACTGATATATTGGTGCAAACAGGAATTGATAACTCGCTGTGTGATACTATACCCCGACTTTCAACAGTCCATTTGATTTCCCTGTCTGTTTGAAATTGTCAGTACTGGCCTGTCCGCCCTGGAGCAGCTGTGAAGAGAGAAGAAAAAGCATACACTTAATTATCAGTGGCATTTCCCGTTCACAATCCATCATTTATCTTTAAGCATGGAATGTAGGGCTTCTTCTATACTAATATCACTTTAAGAGAGCATTTGTGCAATTTTCTTTTTGAATTATCAATGACTTGGCCTTAATAATTTTTCAGTTGTCTCCATCGGAAAACTGGATCTCCCAATCCCATTGTCATGTTCCTTCTCACAACTCCGGGGAACCCTATATCGCATCAGCCTTTTCCCTTCTGTTGGTCAATCAGAAATTTGTTATTTACAGCCTATCATTTCTAAACATCTGTGCTGGATATGGTAATCTAGGTGACTAAAATCACTTTATCTCTTATAATTCAGGTGAATAAAAACACTTTTACTCTTATTTCTCTTTGCAAATGGCTATGTGTATATTTAATCCTAATCTTTCCTTCTGTGTAACTTTATTTATTTCTATCCGTGAAAGCCTAAACATGTATTCCGCTCATATTACATTTTACATACCAGTAATACACATATTTCACACACAATTTTGCACACAATTACTACACACTCCCCCGTAACACCTAACCACTTAGGTGTTAAACCCACTTCTCACGAGAATAGAAACCAATTTTCAGTGCCTTATGATACTGAATTCTCGTGCATTTAGAACAGTGTCACACAACCTGTTCATTAAATCACAGGCGCCGACACTACCCCCACTTTGAAGTCCCTGTAGACCAATGACATCTCACTGGTCAACCCGACCTGTGGCCCACGGCGTCACCCCCAGTTCGCGACCTGGAATGTGAAACCCCGGGCCTCCTACTCAAGGATATCCAAAGTCCATACCACTCTCAACCACTGCTGCTCACACACAGCACCTCCGACACCAATCAACCACCGTAACCACCGTCACCCAAATACCCACACACAATATAACCCAATGCGCGTAGTGTGGCAGCGAGCTTTTGACGAGTGCACGCATAGCGCATCCCCGTTAACGCGCGGTGGCAGACAACGAGCCCACCCCCGCCACGACGTCTAGCAGTCCCCGTACCCCCGTTAAAATGAAAATGTGCGCAGTGTGGGAGCGAGCATCGACGAGTCGCACACATAGCGCATCCCCGTCAATGCGCGGAGGCAGACAGTGAGCTACGACGATCTGTCCACCCAGGTGCAGCCGAGCAGAGCAACCCCCACACCAGGTCCATCTGCGTGGAGAGCCCCCAACCTGTCCTCAAATTATGCTCCGACTTACGGCCCACCAACATGAACGCCACACAAAAGACACTGACACGGAGTCTACCGTGTCGCCCTGTGTCAGCAGCGCTACACTTCTCCATTAAATCAAGAGACCGGAAGGCGGCCGGATACCTGGAGAGAGCCAGAGAGTACGGCCCCATCGCCGGTTGAGTACGACATCATTGCCCTAACGCCAGCCAATACCACTACCAGCACTAGAAATTCCCTAACAATAACAACAAAACTGAATATTGAACAACAACAAGGCCTCAAACAAGTCCCAAATTCAACCAACTGCCTTCGAATCCTACAGTACACAGCAATAAACAATAAATCAAGCAATACACCGTGTTCGAAACCCATAAAGAAAACAATAAACAATATACAGGTCCAATCTAGGAGAGAAAGAGAGCGTTCTGGGGGGGCCGAGGGGGGAAGAGAGAATGGAAAAGGGCGGGGGAGGAACGAGATTCCTCGTTCATGTAACACCTCATCACAATATAGCCTGTGCCACAAAACCATGCAGGGAGCGAGGGGGAGGGAGGGAGCGAGAGGGAGAGAGAGAGAGGGGGGGGGGGTAAGAGAGAGAGAGAGAGAGAGGGGGGGTGAGAGAGGGAGAGAGAGAAGGAGGGAGGAAAGGGAGAGAGAGGACGTAAGAGAGAGAGAGAGGGGGGGTGAGAGAGGAAGTAAGAGAGAGAGAGAGGGGGGGGGGTGAGAGAAGGAAGGAGAGAGAGGGAGCGAGAGAGAGAGAGAGAGAGAGAGAGAGAGAGAGAGAGAGAGAGAGAGAGAGAGAGAGAGAGAGAGAGAGAGAGAGAGAGAGAGGGAGAGAGAGGGGGAGAGGGGGGGGTAAGAGAAGGAAGGAGAGAGAGGGAGCGAGAGAGAGAGAGAGAGAGAGAGAGGGGGGGGGGGGGGTGAGAGGGAGAGAGAGAGAGGGGGGGGAGGTGAGAGGGAGAGAGAGAGGGAGGGAGGAAAGGGAGAGAGAGGGAAGGAGAGAGAGAGAGCGAGAGAGAGAGAGAGAGAGAGAGAGGGGGTGAGGGGGGTGAGAGGGAGAGAGAGAGAGGGGGGGGAGGTGAGAGGGAGAGAGAGAGGGAGGGAGGAAAGGGAGAGAGAGGGAAGGAGAGAGAGAGGTGGGGGAGAGGGAATGGACAAGGGGGAGGGGGGGCCAGGGCCCCACATTCCACTACCAGATCAAAGCATAACAATCTAATCCAACCCCTATTATTACACTAACCTCTAAATTAAATCGTTCTGTGTGCAGAACCCAAAAACAGTTTAAAAAGGAAACTCACCATGTCCTCTGCTGCCCCCTACCGTATTCCTAAACAAACTCCACCTTCCCCTCAACAATGGACGCCCGGCGCCCCTACCAAGATGGCCGCCTCATCGCGAGACATCCCGAGAGCCTCGCCATGCTATGTCGTCAGCACAGTTAGCTTAGCATATTAGCTTCGTTAGCTTCAACCCAGCGCGCGCAGGTCGCCAGACCGCCCTTCGCTCCACGCACCCTTATGACGTCACAACCGGCGACCGCTTCAGCCGTTAGCACTGCTAGTTAGCATTAGCTTAGCTTCTCCCACGATACCATAAAAACGTACCCCAACGACCCATTGTCCCGTTTCGCCGCGCGGGCCGACACCTCGCAATGTTAACACAACATCACATTCCCCACAACAGAACCCTAATCCTCTCAAAATGCCAGTGTAGTGACTTAATCAAAAAAATAAAAACATAACATCATAGAGGCCCTCACAAAAAACTAGCTTGACCCCGCCGCCTTCACTTCCGGTGTGCTCAGGACGACTTCCGGGACAACTTCTCATACCATCCCGATCCCCTAAAACATCAAACAACTACTTCATCCGCGTCGAATATGAAAATTTTAAAGTGCCTTACACATCCCCGTAATCCCAAGACACTACCCATCGACCTTATACATTCGAACCTACGCCGCTTTGTCACTAGCATCCTCCGGTCGCCCCCAGGCTAACACAGCAGCTAACCGCCGCTGCTTTCCAACGGCCCTCGAAAAACCGGCGTCATACCATCACATATCCCCACGGCTATCCGGTGACCTAAATTACATAATAATACAACAATAAACTCATACGCTTCATCAATCATACCTAACCATAGCCATCATCCAAACATTCAATCATACTGCCACTCCTAACCACAAATAAAAACACAAACATCCATTCAGATCCACATACTATTGTCCCTCGAACGTCCACGCGGAAGTTCTCACATTCCGTTTCACTTTATTCAATAACTTCCGCGCGACTATTAAAAACGAGACCAAGTGCCATCGTACACTTCACTATACTGAATGTTTAAGTTTACAACAGCTTCGCAATCGAATCGCCACTAAGTACTAAGTCAGTCTTTCAACCGAAATGTTTTCAAGCACCATCGTTCGCCCCTTATTACAGCGCACGTACCAATTAATATGCCGGCGTGTTAACGTATCAAATAGGACCTCCTTAGGCTTTCGGGTTTCTTTAATCCGCAAACTCACCTTGCCGACAACCCCTCGCCGTCTTGATCCAATTGAATATGTCCTAAAAACGATCATAATTCTCCATTCAATTCGGCCGATAGTCCCCGCAGACATCACGTCCCGTCGTATTGCCGGTCATCACGTTAGTCCCAGAACACTATGTTACAGCCTCGTAAACACTAGCCAGCCCCGCTTATATTAATCATGCCGTGTTAGGCCTGTAATCGCACAACAAGATCCCTGATTTATACCGATCCCCCTTCATTTCTACCATACCCGATTACATAATCCAAACAGCGTTTGAGCCACCGCATCCACGTCTCGGTGAAACACATCTTGCCCCGGTGCCGATTTGAGTACGCGCCACTCCGACGAGACCCGTCTCACCTCCCCGGCGCAAACACACGGCTCCCCCACTGTTCAGACACGCAAAAATTACCAACATTATAGCGCCCATCTCCTGAGAAATGTATTAGGGTTCCCATAACCCAGGATACGCATCTGTCGAATGCCAAATCAGATATACCGAGCCTCATGATCAGTTAAGCATTTCCTCTGCCGCCGTCCGACGCCACGACCTACACCATAAACCAGATAGTTGTGCTCCCCCCAACGCCTACATATTTAATACAATATGAGGTTTCCAACTTCGTCATATATCACTATATGAGGTTTTAACTTTTCTTCATATACTATATGAGGTTTTAACTTTTCCCACCCCTTGTTCGAACTGAGCAGCCAATTCTCCGTCATCACTCACCTCTCTCACAGGATCGAAGCTCACGCAGCAGCGGCCTTCGTTGTCCGCTGATGAGGTCGATGAATAAAGAAAAAAATTCTTGTTTCCACGGCCGCCACTTGTTCAAGGGCCACGGCACCAAAATGTAGTATTTTCCCAAGCTATATGGTTCTGATATGTATCAGAACCTGCTCTAATCTGCTCTGCGTTGTGATTCAAAAACTTTAAAGCCCTGGAAAATACTTTAAACAAAGACTTGAGGGTCTTTGTTATGACGTTCAGCGGTGCAGCAGGAGGAATGAGGAGAAGAGGGTAGTTATTTCAAACGGAGTGGTTTATTAAATCCACAAAGTTATACAAAAATGATCTGTTTCAATTAAAAGTAAAGAATGCTATAGTTGTGATCAAGACACTATGCCGTCTGTGATCTCAACCAGACTAATATTACAGTAGAGTTGATAAGTCGTTGATGAGCTCTGTTCCCTTGCTAGTGAACAAAGTATAGTTCTGTTTTTCCCTCCAATAGTGATGTTCTGTGTCCGTTGATCCTTCCTCTGCCCGCGTTGGTGTGTAGAGCTGGGATGTGGTCTCCTCGTCGGTGAGTTGGGTTCTCAGAGTTCTCCTTCCACCATCACAACATCCCATTATATCCCAAGGCCCAGCGTCTCTGTGTGATGACATCAGCAGCTGTGTTTCTCCAATCACAGCCTCTCTACGTTTGAATGCAAATAGGGGGTTGGCTTATACAGCCAACTCTATACTTTCCTTTGTTTCCCAGTCAAAGAACAACCACCATCTAACAACCTAATACTTGCATTTATTCATTTCATACTATCTATATTTGAATTACCCTTAATTACATGAACCCAGAGATATCATACTTAAACACATTTCTTATCATTAAGACTATTTTCACCTTAAGTGAAAACTAATCTTATTCTGCAGGGGATTTAAGTTTATACTCTAGCGTTCATTAATAATATGCTTTTATACAGTTTAATATGAATTCAGAATTATTTCCACAATGTAAACAGGCATTTTGCAGTTGTTTCACATTGTTTTGAATGATTGTCTCTGAGCTTAGTATAATCACATCATATTATCACACCACTCTATTCAGCCTCATCAGTCCAGCCTAACAGTCATATATGCAGGTATGTCATATTGATGGTAAACCTCCTATCTCTTTAAACACACATTTAAGTTATTTAACTATAATTCCTATTTGAGACTTTTCATACTAATCAGACCAGTTGGCTACACCTGTGTTGTCCCTAGGCCGCGGGGCAGCCGATACCAACTGCATGTGATCTGATCATCTCATTGTGTTAGCTGTTTACCCACCCCCCTTGTAAACAGTTGCTCTATTGTCTTGAAGGAAACCGGTTCTGTCGCACCTTCCAAGCTGTTGATTACTTCCTCCTGCGCTAACTTGGCCCGTGGACTGACTGAATAAGACAGCTGTTTTGACTACATCTTATGTTTGCTTAGAACCTTTTTGATTGGCATGTTTCTACAAGACTATTATATAAAAGAAGCAGTGAAGCCAGACCAGCACTCTCAGGTTCAAAATTTAATGGCAGCCTGAAACAAACATGTTTCGGAAATATGTATTCCTTCTTCAGTGTTATAGCTTGCAATGGACTTGCAGTCAAGATAATGGTTATATACACACAGGTGGTTAATGATTTGGCAGGAAATGACATCACAGCGCAGGTGTGCCTGAGTCTATTGGTCCTCAATGACAAAAGAAAAGACCTATCAAAATAGAGTCTGTTAGTAAATACAAATTATACAAATATACCATGTATAAAAGACATATAAAAAGACATAAAAAACAAAAGCAAAAGCAAAAATTGCATTACATTACCATACCAGAAACTTGCTATGTAACATGCCCGTAGTTTATAGGGCTAATTTAGCCCCTATACTTTTTTCTTTTTTCTTTTAAGCATCAAAGGATAAACATACCTCTTGCAGGAAACAACCACTTGGATTAAACCATATAGATAAAAGGTACTTAAAGGAAACAGGTTAAAACGTTCTCTTCATTCATTCCTCTAGGTTCTATGCAATCAAACAGGTGGATATAATAACATTCCCGTTGTAACAGTAACTTATGTCTGTCTCCCCCTCTCGCGGGCCTGTGGACTAGCTCAAGTCCCATGTATCTGAGATCGTTAACGGTATGTTTACACCTGGAAAAGTGTCTAGCTACTGACGACTTTATATCTGAATTTCTCACTGAACACTTATGTTCACTGATTCTTGTTTTAAAGGCTCTGGTTGTCTTCCCCACATAAGAAAAATCACACGGGCATTTTAGTAGATACACAAGATTGGCTGAATTACACGTGATACGCCCTTTAACAGGTATTTTTTTGTTCGTTTTCGGGTGCGTGTAAAATTTATCTTTGATCATGCCTTGACACTGTACACAGGCTTGACATGGAAAATTTCCATCAGGGATATTAGACAAAAAATGTGTAGGTTTCCTTACGGGCAAGTCGGTTTTAACTAATAGGTTGGATAAATTCGCTTGTCTTTTATAAAAGTAATTAGGCGAATGTTGAAACGCTGTCCCTATTATTGGATCCGACTGTAGAATATGCCAATATTTATTGACAATGCTCCGTATGCCTTTCGTAATGGGGCTAAAAGTGGACACGAAAGATACTTTGTCTGTGTTTTCTTTTTTCTTTTTGGGGATAAACAACGAGGCCCTATCAATCAGCTTGGTTTTATTCAGGGCTTTACGTGTCAAATCGACACTATAGCCTCTGTCATGAAAACTGCTTCTTAGAACTTCTGCTTGTGCAGTAAATCTATCTTCAGTGTCGCAAATTCTCCTATAACGGAGTATTTGGCTGAAAGGTAGACTATTTTTCAAGGCAGGAGTGTGGTAACTGGAATAATGTAAGAGCGAGTTACGGTCTGTCTCCTTTTTGAAGACCTCTGTATGTAAAGAAATACCATCCGGGGCTTTCTTGATCAAAACATCTAGGAAAGGTAAAGTATGTATATCAGACTTTAATGTAAACTTTATAGTTTCTCTGCAGGTGTTCAAGTACTCAAGGAAGGCATCAAGATCAGACGATGTACCAGACCAAATAAAGAACATATCATCGATATATCTCATATAGGATTTGACGAATTTCTCAAACGGGTTATTATTAAAAATGTGGTCAGATTGTACAGATTGGCTAGGTTCACAGCGGCTGGGGAGCCCATGCTGAGGCCTCTGTTTTGCAAGTAGTATTTATCTTGGAATCTAAAATAATTCCGAGTTAGTACTAGGTCGGCTAGATTAACTAGCGCTTCTGTGGAGGGGAGTAATTCCTCTCTCGAGTTTAGATAAAAACTCAGTGCGTCCAGCGCGTCAGCATGTGGAATGCTGGGGTATAAACTGACTACGTCTATGGTAACTAATAAGTCCAAGGGACTAATATTACAGGTCGAAAGTTTGTTCAAAAATGTAGTAGTGTCTTTCAAATAACCACGCTGAGAAGAGGCCAAATCCTTAATATGCGAGTCAACAAATTGCAAGGTTTTTTCTGTAGCGGAACCTATACCAGAGACGATCGGTCGACCAGGAGGGTTAACCAGATCCTTATGGATCTTCGGTAAAGTGTAAATAATAGGCGTAACTGGGTACTCTACGAACATAAACTTAAATTCATTTTCTGTAATCACCTCTGCCAATCTAAGGCTTTTAAGGGTAGTCTTAATTTCCGCGGAAAATTTAAATACTGGGTCTGTATTTAAAAGGGTATAAACCTCAATATCGTTCAATTGTCTATTGATCTCGGATACATACAAACTCTTATTTTGGAGCACGATTCCGGAACCTTTATCGGCTTTCCTAAAAATTAAATCATCGTTCTTAATAAGATCCTTGAGAGCTGCTGACTCTGATTCTAATAAATTAGGGTAAAGGTGGGCTTTGTGACTGGTTTCACATAATTTAAGGACATCAAGTTGTACCAATCTGCAGAATGTCTCCACTGAGGGTGGGTTGAGATGAGGGGTAAACACGCTGCGTGGTTTAAATACCTTTCTTTTGGAGCAAATGGTATCCGGCTCTGTTTCTGGCCTTTCATCAACATCATCACATATAGGCACATTTTCATTAGTAACATATTGAGTTCTCTTATCCAAACCTCTGGCATAAAATGCTCTTAACTTAATGTTTCTAAAAAACTTAAATAACTCAACTTTGGTGGTAAAGGAGTCCGCTTTCCGAGCCGGGACAAACGATAAACCTTTAGAGAGGATATTGTGATGTGGGTCGCTCAAATGTGCGTCAGAAATGTTTACTATATTAGAATCAATGTTAGAATCAATGTTTATCACCGGAATCGTGGATTTCTTTCTTTGGCTCCTCCTCGTCTTCCTACGGGATCCCTCGCCGGTCTGGGAGGGAGAGGAGCGTCCTGCTCTCCGCGAAAATTCGACTGGCTTCGAAGAGGGTATCTGCCTTGAGAGGGCGTCTCGTCTGAGCTCGCCGCTGTGGAGGAAGAATCAGAATGCCGTTGTTGGTCTCTAGGCTGCCAATTCTGCCTACGGTTCCTGGAGTGGGGATGATGGAGCCATGGATACACCATTTGCGTTGCGTAGTCTTGCTCATCTCTTCTCCTCTTAGCTCTCTTGTGCAGTTCGATGTCCAATTTGTACTTGTCGAGCTTCTGGTGTACTGACTCGAGCATTTCGGTCAGCTGGTCAGGCGTTAAAACCGTTTTGATTTCAGCCTCTAACGAGGAAAGTTCAGCTCTGACCTTGGCTAATTTGGAGCCTTCGTTATCAATAATCAAGAGCATTAGATCCATGGAGCACTTGTCAAGGATCGAACACCACTTGTCACAAAATTCAGGAGATTCTCTTCCTAGTGTGGGTTCCTTGGAGATACGCAGGCCCCTCGGAATGATGTCATCCTGCCAGTATTTGGTAAGGGTCGTACCATGGAGCAGGGTAAGTGTCTCTCTCTGCCGTAGTCTGGAAAGAGACAAGGCCAGTGCCTCTCTTCCTTTGGGTGGGGGTGCCGAACTCTCTGGCACTGGAAATAAGCGACATATTCTGTCGCTATCCACTTTGGAATAAGCGTAGCCTTTGTTCTCCATTTTTCAGCGTAAGCTGCTAAATATGTAAAAAAAGAGAAAAAACTAAGGATTGGAGCCGCTGGTCTCAAAAGCTACCAGGGTAGCTATGAATCAAATGTCAAGTTAGACCGCGCTCTCAAGATACGACACTGGGTGCTGAAATCCCATTAAGTATTATATAAAAGAAGCAGTGAAGCCAGACCAGCACTCTCAGGTTCAAAATTTAATGGCAGCCTGAAACAAACATGTTTCGGAAATATGTATTCCTTCTTCAGTGTTATAGCTTGCAATGGACTTGCAGTCAAGATAATGGTTATATACACACAGGTGGTTAATGATTTGGCAGGAAATGACATCACAGCGCAGGTGTGCCTGAGTCTATTGGTCCTCAATGACAAAAGAAAAGACCTATCAAAATAGAGTCTGTTAGTAAATACAAATTATACAAATATACCATGTATAAAAGACATATAAAAAGACATAAAAAACAAAAGCAAAAGCAAAAATTGCATTACATTACCATACCAGAAACTTGCTATGTAACATGCCCGTAGTTTATAGGGCTAATTTAGCCCCTATACTTTTTTCTTTTTTCTTTTAAGCATCAAAGGATAAACATACCTCTTGCAGGAAACAACCACTTGGATTAAACCATATAGATAAAAGGTACTTAAAGGAAACAGGTTAAAACCCTTTTAAATACAGACCCAGTATTTAAATTTTCCGCGGAAATTAAGACTACCCTTAAAAGCCTTAGATTGGCAGAGGTGATTACAGAAAATGAATTTAAGTTTATGTTCGTAGAGTACCCAGTTACGCCTATTATTTACACTTTACCGAAGATCCATAAGGATCTGGTTAACCCTCCTGGTCGACCGATCGTCTCTGGTATAGGTTCCGCTACAGAAAAAATCTCGCAATTTGTTGACTCGCATATTAAGGATTTGGCCTCTTCTCAGCGTGGTTATTTGAAAGACACTACTACATTTTTGAACAAACTTTCGACCTGTAATATTAGTCCCTTGGACTTATTAGTTACCATAGACGTAGTCAGTTTATACCCCAGCATTCCACATGCTGACGCGCTGGACGCACTGAGTTTTTATCTAAACTCGAGAGAGGAATTACTCCCCTCCACAGAAGCGCTAGTTAATCTAGCCGACCTAGTACTAACTCGGAATTATTTTAGATTCCAAGATAAATACTACTTGCAAAACAGAGGCCTCAGCATGGGCTCCCCAGCCGCTGTGAACCTAGCCAATCTGTACATGTCCAAGTATGAGTCTGACCACATTTTTAATAATAACCCGTTTGAGAAATTCGTCAAATCCTATATGAGATATATCGATGATATGTTCTTTATTTGGTCTGGTACATCGTCTGATCTTGATGCCTTCCTTGAGTACTTGCAGTACACCTGCAGAGAAACTATAAAGTTTACATTAAAGTCTGATATACATACTTTACCTTTCCTAGATGTTTTGATCAAGAAAGCCCCGGATGGTATTTCTTTACATACAGAGGTCTTCAAAAAGGAGACAGACCGTAACTCGCTCTTACATTATTCCAGTTACCACACTCCTGCCTTGAAAAATAGTCTACCTTTCAGCCAAATACTCCGTTATAGGAGAATTTGCGACACTGAAGATAGATTTACTGCACAAGCAGAAGTTCTAAGAAGCAGTTTTCAGGCTATAGTGTCGATTTGACACGTAAAGCCCTGAATAAAACCAAGCTGATTGATAGGGCCTCGTTGTTTATCCCCAAAAAGAAAAAAGAAAACACAGACAAAGTATCTTTCGTGTCCACTTTTAGCCCCATTACGAAAGGCATACGGAGCATTGTCAATAAATATTGGCATATTCTACAGTCGGATCCAATAATAGGGACAGCGTTTCAACATTCGCCTAATTACTTTTATAAAAGACAAGCGAATTTATCCAACCTATTAGTTAAAACCGACTTGCCCGTAAGGAAACCTACACATTTTTTGTCTAATATCCCTGATGGAAATTTTCCATGTCAAGCCTGTGTACAGTGTCAAGGCATGATCAAAGAGACATTTTACACGCACCCGAAAACGAACAAAAAAATACCTGTTAAAGGGCGTATCACGTGTAATTCAGCCAATCTTGTGTATCTACTAAAATGCCTGTGTGATTTTTCTTATGTGGGGAAGACAACCAGAGCCTTTAAAACAAGAATCAGTGAACATAAGTGTTCAGTGAGAAATTCAGATATAAAGTCGTCAGTAGCTAGACACTTTTCCAGGTGTAAACATACCGTTAACGATCTCAGATACATGGGACTTGAGCTAGTCCACAGGCCCGCGAGAGGGGGAGACAGACATAAGTTACTGTTACAACGGGAATGTTATTATATCCACCTGTTTGATTGCATAGAACCTAGAGGAATGAATGAAGAGAACGTTTTAACCTGTTTCCTTTAAGTACCTTTTATCTATATGGTTTAATCCAAGTGGTTGTTTCCTGCAAGAGGTATGTTTATCCTTTGATGCTTAAAAGAAAAAAGAAAAAAGTATAGGGGCTAAATTAGCCCTATAAACTACGGGCATGTTACATAGCAAGTTTCTGGTATGGTAATGTAATGCAATTTTTGCTTTTGCTTTTGTTTTTTATGTCTTTTTATATGTCTTTTATACATGGTATATTTGTATAATTTGTATTTACTAACAGACTCTATTTTGATAGGTCTTTTCTTTTGTCATTGAGGACCAATAGACTCAGGCACACCTGCGCTGTGATGTCATTTCCTGCCAAATCATTAACCACCTGTGTGTATATAACCATTATCTTGACTGCAAGTCCATTGCAAGCTATAACACTGAAGAAGGAATACATATTTCCGAAACATGTTTGTTTCAGGCTGCCATTAAATTTTGAACCTGAGAGTGCTGGTCTGGCTTCACTGCTTCTTTTATATAATACTTAATGGGATTTCAGCACCCAGTGTCGTATCTTGAGAGCGCAGTCTAACTTGACATTTCTACAAGACTATTACACATTAGTTTGATTTGTACCAGTTATGATCTATTGTTCATTAAAAACGACCACATTGTCATGGGACATTTCAACACGGATTTACTCAAACAGAGCTCTGGATTAAAGTCCCTTCTGAACTATAGTAAATTGTTTGACCTGCACCAGCTCATCACTGAACCTACCAGAGTTACCTCCCTTTCTCAGACCATAATCGACTTAATACTGGTCTCTGATAAACAAGGGATAACAAACAGCGGCATTGGACAGACCAGGCTTTCCTAGATTCCTAAGGTACATGTACATTACAGTGAATGATGAAGAGGGACATCCCAACAGGCCACCTTGTTTATGGTTTGATTCAGTTTTAAATAGACAATAATAAAAATAGTAAGAGGGGGGTACTGTACATTGGAGGAGGTTGGGTAGGAGTGGGGGGGGGTAGGAGGGGTGGGTGGGGGACACTGTACAACTGTACAAGCAACACTGTACATTGGAATATTGACAAGACCATACTTGGTCATTTTTACTGTACATTGGAGGGGGTTGTGTTAGGACATTTACAGGGGCCAGTTTCGAATTGCAGTCTCCCGTAGGTGTTTTTTGAGAGTGTTATTGAAAGTGGGTAGTTATTCACATTCCTTTACAGCTTTGGGTAGTGCGTTCCACATTGATGTGGCATAATTGCGAAACGTGTTTAGTCCCTTGTTTGAGCCGAATCTGGGTTTAACATGATTTGTGGAGCTCCCTCTGGTGTTGTGATCGTGGTATTCACTGACCTTTGGGAAGTATTTTGACATGTACATGGGTACCTTGGTCGCGTAGTGTATCTTGTAGACCAGGCCCATTGCAAGTTGCTGTACTCTGTCGTCTACTCTAAGCCATCCTAGGTTGTCAAAGTGGGCAGGGGTGAGGTGGGTTCTAGGAGTAAGGTCAAGCAGTAGTCTGACCAGTTTGTTTTGAGATGTTTGTAATTTTGTTTTTAGCGCCTTTGAGGTGCTTTGGTACCATGAGGTGCAAGCATAGTCGTAGTAGTGCTCCTGCCAGAGTCTTCAGGGTATTCTTGTTTACCAGTGAGGAGATCCGGTACAAGAATCGAGTTTGTTGGTTGACTTTTTGTCACTGGAAAGATTTGCCTCTAGGATTGAACCCAGGTAGGTAATATCTTCTTTCCTTGTGACAATATTGCTGAGCTTGTTATTTGAACCGCTGATAGAGTTGTGCCCTTCCTGATGACTTGTCGTACAGAACTTGTAAGTCGCTTTGGATAAAAGCGTCAGCTAAATGACTAAATGTAAATGTATTCCCCCTCAAATGTATATACTCTATTATCATAAATGTCTAGATGTAGCAGTACTGTCTATCTGTATGTCGTGTATGTCATATATGTTATGATGAATTGAAAATACAAGGCATTTATCTATGTTAAAATGTAAACTGGACTCCTATAGTAACTATTTTGAATATGTTGTAAAATAAATGCAACTACTGCAGAAGTTCCAAGGAGTCACCAGTCACATTTAAATATGAACAACTAACCCATTTGCTAGGTTAGCTTATCTTCAGTTTGATAAGACACCCCTTCCACAATCCCAGATATACTGTGTAACAGAGGACATTCCAGTGAGAGATATTCTCTGTGTCACTGATCTCTCCACACACTGTACACTGTACATTGGGGGGGGGGGGGGGGGGGGGTGATAATAGTTACCGAACGTGTTATAAAGCAATTTAGACTGGGATGGATGGATGGATGGATGGATGGATGGTTTGTTTGATTGATTGATTGTTTTATTGTTTGATTGATTGAATGTTTGATGGTTTGTTTGATTGATTGTTTTATTGTTTGATTGATTGAATGTTTGATGGTTTGTTTGATTGATTGAATGTTTGATGGTTTGATTGATTGATTGATTGTTTGATTGTTTGATTGATTGAATGTTTGATGGTTTGTTTGATTGATTGAATGTTTGATGGTTTGTTTGATTGATTGTTTTATTGTTTGATTGATTGAATGTTTGATGGTTTGTTTGATTGATTGAATGTTTGATGGTTTGATTGATTGATTGTTTGATTGTTTGATTGATTGAATGTTTGATGGTTTGTTTGATTGATTGAATGTTTGATGGTTTGTTTGATTGATTGTTTTATTGTTTGATTGATTGAATGTTTGATGGTTTGTTTGATTGATTGAATGTTTAATGGTTTGTTTGATTGATTGTTTTATTGTTTGATTGATTGAATGTTTGATGGTTTGTTTGATTGATTGAATGTTTGATGGTTTGTTTGATTGATTGTTTTATTGTTTGATTGATTGAATGTTTGATGGTTTGTTTGATTGATTGTTTTATTGTTTGATTGATTGAATGTTTGATGGTTTGTTTGATTGATTGAATGTTTGATGGTTTGTTTGATTGAATGTTTGATGGTTTGATTGATTGAATGTTTGATGGTTTGTTTGATTGATTGAATGTTTGATGGTTTGTTTGATTGATTGTATTATTGTTTGATTGATTGAATGTTTAATGGTTTGTTTGATTGATTGAATGTTTGATGGTTTGTTTGATTGATTGAATGTTTGATGGTTTGTTTGATTGATTGTTTTATTGTTTGATTGATTGAATGTTTGATGGTTTGTTTGATTGATTGAATGTTTGATGGTTTGTTTGATTGATTGTTTTATTGTTTGATTGATTGAATGTTTGATGGTTTGTTTGATTGATTGAATGTTTGATGGTTTGTTTGATTGCTTGTTTTATTGTTTGATTGATTGAATGTTTGATGGTTTGTTTGATTGGTTGAATGTTTGATGGTTTGTTTGATTGATTGTTTTATTGTTTGATTGATTGAATGTTTGATGGTTTGTTTGATTGTTTTATTGTTTGATTGATTGAATGTTTGATGGTTTGTTTGATTGAATGTTTGATGGTTTGTTTGATTGTTTTATTGTTTGATTGATTGATTGTTTGATTGATTGATTGTTTTATTGTTTGATTGATTGTTTTATTGTTTGATTGATTGACAGTCCGACTGACTGACTGACAGTCCGACTGACAGTCCGACTGACAGTCTGACTGACTGACTGACAAACTTGAAATGCAGTAATACTATTATATCGATCAGGTGGGAATATATTGTATTGATCAGGTTAGTAGATATTGTACCGATCAGGTATTATAGATCATGTGCATGCAATAAATAAAAAATAAAAACATTTTGACTGTTTCTCATTCATGTACTGTGCATAATCTGCTCCTGTGTTGTAGACACTGTGTTGCTCTGTACCTACCTGTTTTCCAATTTATTCGTCCATACATGATAAACACATTCATAAAGTAATAATATCTTGTATTGATAATATATCAATTAGTTTCACTTGGAAATACTACTACCTTATTAACCACCATGCCTGGCGCTAACGAACAAGTAAGTTATAACTACTGGTGTAGGTCCAGAAATCATTATTATAAAATACAGAATACTTTACAATGCAGAAAACTTGAAACTTTGATGAAATGAAGACATTTTTATTTCACAATATGTTCAATAAACTGGGTGACAGTCATCAGTACCAACCATTGTTGCTGTGCATTAGACACATATGCTGGTAACATTCACAGTATAAAATGTTGGTAATTTACCAAGACAATACCTTATAAAAAGTGAACATTGGCTGATGATAACCAACCATTGTTTCAGTGCATTTAGAAGTTTGCTGGTAACATTCACAGTATAGGATTATGGTAATTTACCAAGACAATACCTTATAAAAAGTGAACACTAGATGATAACCAACCATTGTTTCAGTGCATTTAGAAGTTTGCTGGGCGACAGTGGCTCAGGAGGTAGAGCAGTCGTCTGGCAATCCGGAGGTTCCCGGTTCGATTCCCGCTCCTCCTGGGCAGCGTGTCGATGTGTCCTTGAGCAAGACACTTAACCCCTAATTGCTCCCGATGAGCAGGTTGGCACCTTACATGGTTGCTTCCGCCGTCGGTGTGTGAATGGGTAATATGTAAGTAACTAATTGTAAAGCGCTTTGGTTAAAAGCGCTATATAAAAAAGCAGCCATTTACCATTCACAGTATAGGATTATGGTAATTTACCAAGACAATACCTTATAAAAAGTGAACACTGGCTGATGATAACCAACCATTGTTTCAGTGCATTTAGAAGTTTGCTGGTAACATTCACAGTATAGGATTATGGTAATTTACCAAGACAATACCTTATAAAAAGTGAACACTGGCTGATGATAACCAACCATTGTTTCAGTGCATTTAGAAGTTTGCTGGTAACATTCACAGTATAGGATTATGGTAATTTACAAAGACAATACCTTATAAAAAGTGAACACTAGATGATAACCAACCATTGTTTCAGTGCATTTAGAAGTTTGCTGGTAACATTCACAGTATAGGATTATGGTAATTTACCAAGACAATACCTTATAAAAAGTGAACACTGGCTGATGATAACCAACCATTGTTTCAGTGCATTTAGGAGTTTGCTGGTAACATTCACAGTATAGGATTATGGTAATTTACCAAGACAATACCTTATAAAAAGTGAACACTGGAGGATAACCAACCATTGTTTCAGTGCATTTAGAAGGCTGGTAACATTCACAGTACAGGCACGTCACATGATCAACTACAGGGCATATCTTACAGTTGGTCTCTCGCATCGATGACTGCATTGTCCATTGATAAATGGATGAAGCGCCAGATGATCTGTGGACCAAAAAATATCCAATACATGCTTCCAAAGTATATAAATAAGAGGCCAATGGACTGCATTAGAAAAGTGTGGTATGTTACCTACAGTATATACTTTTATAAACTGGGTGACTGTCAGCAACCATTGGTTCTGTGCAAACGGTAAAAATGAGGGGGGAAAAAGATAAATAAATAAATAAACTATATACACACACAATGCAAATGATGAATGGAGTCGACACAGCTAGATCGCTAACATAACGTCTCATCTGCAAGTGGTCCAAACATGCCTATGCAATATCGACAACCGTGGCCCAAATACATGTGTTCAACGCATTTGTCTTGTACAGAAAACAGTGCAACTACCCATACACTATACTATACTATACTATACTATACTATACTATACTATACTATACTATACTATACTATACTATACTATACTATACTATACTACACTATACTACTCTCAGCTAGCTATACTATGTACCGGAGTGGTACACATGGTTCTGTCTGTATCACACAATGATGGATTATTTAGAAGTAATCTGTACTTCTGTGTGCCGGATTATTTAGAAGTAGTCTGTACTTCTGTATGACAACTAATAAAGAAACTATTTAGAGAAATACCTCTTTGTGTGGTACAGAGTGAAGCATTTGTCACGATGCAGGGGGACTTTGCATGATGTGCAAAAATATCTGGTCTCACTCCTGAGGCCACGCCTACTGCAGACCCGACATTTCCTACATGGTAGCTTTTGCTTGGGGGTGGCTTTGTATGCAACCATTACATGCTTCCCAAAGCCACCCACTAATCTGTTCTGCGGGTCCCCCGGTGGGGCCCTAGGGTCGCGCTGCCCGTCACGCCCCACCTGCTCAGCCCCTGCCTCCTCCTCACCCCCACCCCCTGCCTCCGCCTCGTCCTCCTCCTCCTCTGTCACCCCAGGAATCTTCAACTCCTGACCCCCTGTGTAGGTCCGCGCCACAGCCCTGGTGAACCGGAAGAGGTTGTAATAATACCATTGTGGGTGCCTGATTTTGTACAAGACAAAAGCGTTGAACATACATATTTTGATCAGATACATCACAAACTTTTTGGTCCACTTTCCAGTCTTACGTGCAGCCGGATAGTACGAGATATTCTGATCCAACTGGTCGACGCCGTTCATGAATTTATTATAAGACATGATGGCTGACGGCTTGAGCATCTCCACCCTCACCGCTTTGTCCTTCTTCTGCTTCTGCCACACTCTTGCCATTTCCATGGTGTCCTCGTGGAAGCTGGTGATGGTCTTCACAATCCTTTTATCGCGCCATGCCATGATCATGACCTGCTTATTGTTGACAGCAATGCGCTCCCCCACACCGATGTCAGCTTTGGTCAGGTTCTTTATAATGGCTGGCTCCCCCCGGTGCTTCCTGAGGGTACCACAGACGTCGGTCCTCAACTGTCGGAGCCTGGCGGAGATGCTTACACTGTTGTAAAAATTATCCATAAACAACGTATAACCGGCGCCAGACAAACGTCCAAGCAGACCGACGACCGTGTCCCCCAGGTTCGCGCCATCCCGGCAATATGGCTTGAATGCGAAGCAATATCCTGTGCGTTATTCGCACAGGAAGTACGACTTGATGCCATACCGGGTTGGCTTGTTGGGGTTGTAGACACGGAAAGTCAGGCGGCCTCACCATGCCATCATCCCCTCGTCAATGGCGAGCTCACGTTCGGGCTGGTACAGTTCCTTGCACCTCATGTTGACATGGTCGACTACAGGGCGTACCTTACACAGTTTGTCTCTAACATCTAGGGATGTGTTGTCTGCAAAGTGGAGGAATCGCCAGATCAACTCATACCGGTTGCGTGGCATGGTGGCTGAGTAGTATGGTGTGAACATCATATCATCAGTGGTCCACATCATGTCCACGCAAGGCTTCCAAAGGACACTGCTCAGGAAATTGAGTCCAAGGAACTTCTTCAGCTCCTTCAATGTGAGGGCCGTCCAATTCAGTGTCCTGCTACTGGTTAGCGTGGGGTCCAGCCGGGCAATGCACTGATCAGCGTAGAGGTTGGTCTGGGCAACAATGGCATTGAGAAAATCATCTGTCAGGAACAGATCTAGCCATTTTGCAGGCCGGTACGAAGTCAGTGCCGCAGCGTCCTGGAGCAACCCCGGTTGGGCTGTGAAGGGGATCCTATGAGGCACCCAGCCCTCACGAGACCAGGCATTCTCCTGGTCCTGACGGCTCGCAAACCTGCTCTTCGCTCCTCTGCGTCGCACGCCACGACCTGTCAATTATACAAATATACTATAACACCCCTACTGTAGACAAACATTCATATGCCACGTAGTTACAAACTGTGTGTGAGTGAATGAGTGAGTGTGTGTGGGGTTCAGATGTCAGAGCTGGACGTGGTGTGGGGGTCAGAGGTCAGATCTGGAAGTGGTGTGCAGAGTGAGGCCAACTTACCGCGCTTAGATGTGCGTTTCCGCCCTGCAACGGGTTCCGGCATGTCCCGACTAGCATTCAGTTCTAGAATCACATGATGTAATACATTACACTAGGGCAACGTATTGTCATTTTATTTACATGATATATATATATATATATATATATATATATATATATAGCATTATGTGTTATATTTTATGTACAATCACCTGCAGGAGTAGACTGTGATGCTATGTCGTTGCCAGTCTCTGTGTCACTCTCTGCGGAGTCTGCGCCAGAATCTGAATTGGATTAAATTCATTCAGTAAGTAAGTCTCATAAAACACTATAGTAATACATTTACATACATGAATGTAGTTAGTACATACCCAAGTATGTGGGTGTACCACCGCCGGACTCGGTGTCGGAACCTGTAATGCACACAAAATAAATCAGCGGCCATTGTACATCAAAGCCATGGTCACTCCTCCCCCATATGAACTCCCCAGCACATGTGGTGGTGAATCAAGAAGGCCTATGTAAATATCCAAATAATGTAGCTGTATCAATTTGAACCTGCATGAATAAAATAATGACAATATAATCTCCAAATAAAAGAACTTGACATTAGTTAGATGCAGATCATTGTGAATCAAGGCCTGTATCACACACACACACACACACACACACACACACACACACACACACACACACACACACACACACACACACACACACACACACACACACACACACACACACACACACATCAAAGCCATGGTCACTCCTCCCCCATATGAACTCCCCAGCACATGTGGTTGTGAATCAAGAAGGCCTATATGAATATCCAAATAATGTAGCTGTATCGATTTGAACCTGCATGAATAAAATAATGACAATATAATCTCCAAATAAAAGAACTTGACATTAGTTAGATGCAGATCATTGTGAATCAAGGCCTGTATCACTCACACACACACACACACACACACACACACACACACACACACACACACACACACACACACACACACACACACACACACACACACACACACACACACACACACACACACACACATCAAAGCCATTGTACATCAAAGCCATGGTCACTCCTCCCCCAAATGAACTCCCCAGCACCATGTGGTGGTGAATCAAGAAGGCCTATATGCATCTCCAAATAATGTAGCTGTATCGATTTGAACATGCATGATATTCACATTGCATTCGTCAAAATGACTTACCCGTCTCCCCTCGACCACCACCACCATCATGTCCCCCGTCATGGCCCTCGTCGTGAGATGAATCAGATTCATGGTATCTCCGACCAAGATCAAGGTCCTCGTCAGATGACTCCCGATCTATAATGAATGCATACCGGCGTTGGTTGGCGAACTAGCGTTACATATTCACAGTATACAATGAATCAATTAGCGTTAGGTAAATCATCATCAAATATACACGTTTCACACACACAATCACATCTACACGACCTTACCTGGTGGTTTCCAATCGGCGCTGCCGTCAGATTCATGCACAGTTGAATCGCTGTCCGATGAGGCTGAAGAATATATAAGCACAGCCACCTTCCTCTTCCCGAACTGCGACGGGGAGATACGCTCCCGGTACCGGGGCGAGACACGCCGCTGGGCCCAGCGACGGTCTCACAGCTCTCCCCGGTCGGAGCTACCAATGGACCGGTCGTTGGTGCTGCTGCTGCTGCAACGGGTCCAAATGCCAGCTTGGTTTGAACAAACCGATCCGCCGTCGGCCTGTCCCCTCGCCTACCTACACTACGTCTCCTCATACTGAACTAATAATCTAAATGGAATAACTAACTGATCAAACTACTATTACTACTACTAAAATATACTAACTAGACTACACACTAATCCCTCACAATAGTACTACTAGTTAGCACGACTAAGTACTTCTAAAGCACAGCTGAAACCTTACAATTATTCTGATACTACCACTATACTGTATAAAACTATAAATACGACTATAGGCTGATCTCAATGCAAATATCTCTCTCTCAATCTCTCTCTCAATCTCTCTCTCTATCTCCCTATCTATCTCTCTCTATCTCTCTCCCCAACAAAACCTTGTCGATTCTGGGACGGCGTAAACTTTTATACCTGTGGTCAGGTATGCTGGCCAATCAAATGTCAGCTTCATTGTAGGCTGCAATATCATTATATTGGGATACAGTGTTAGAAAATAGGGGGACACTGCCACCTAGTGTAATTTGAGAGGAAATGCAGTTTCCGGTTCAAACTCGATGCCAAAAGCTCCGCGGTGAAGTTCAGACTGGGAAAATGGAAAAAAGATGTAAACAGATCAAAGACGTGTTACGGCGTCTTCGGCAGAATGAGCATGGCGGGGAAAGACGAGTTTCGGCGTTTTCGGCGATTAAAGTGTTAAGTTGAAAATGGGGGACCCTGATGTAAACGAGACGAAAGTTAAGTTGTGTAGGTGTGTCGTAAACGAGAGAGGGAGCGAGAGGGAGCGAGCGAGCGCCCCCCCCCCCCCTCATCCGCATGCGCAGTAGTGCAAATACTTGTTCAGGCCAATAATACTTGTCTACGCCACGAAGCCCCGCCTCAAACCCGTGAATGGCCCATCTGTATCAGACCAATCAGATCAATCCACTACTGTACTACTGTATATATAAAGTGTTATAGTATAGTACAGTGTCATGTTGTGTTGCTGCCCAAAATGACTAAAATTTGCAAACAACACCTGAGAGATGTGCGCAGACTTCGATCTCAAGGCGTGTCTACAAAACGAATTCAGCAACATCTTGCATCGGTCGGAATCCACGTTACACAGAACACAGTTTGGACGCATTACAAAAGGAAAGAACCACGACCTCGAGCGCCACCTAAATTGTCTGAGTAAGTATTTGTTCTATCGATATTACAGTAGCACATACTGTGTACAGTAGTGAAATAATGTTGCCATTTTCATTAAATAATTTTTTAAAGCATCTTCATGGTTTAATAATGCAAACATATGTTGCAGGGACTTATTATAATCATCATATTGGCGTGACTGTATGCATCAATTAATGTCCTCTTTTTTTCTTTCTCTATAGCAATGTCATGGCTGCTATCGACGAGATTACCAAGGCCTGCAACTGCATGGTTGCAAGACAAGTCCCGAAACAGCTGGATGACGTGTTTGGTGTCGGTGTCGGACTGAGTGCGATACGGGGAGCGCGTAGACGTCTTGGCTGGAAATATGGCCAGACAAAATTCTGCCCAATGATTCGGGAACAGAATAAAGAATTACGACTTGCACAAGCTCACCTATGGCTTGACACATGTGAAACGTGGCATGACGTCATTTTCACAGACGAAAGCACTGTGTCACTAGAACATTTTGCTAGACAGTGCTTCTCCAAGAAAGGCCATCGAATGGTTAAACCAGCCCCAAAACACCCATTGAAACTGCATGTTTGGGTATGCGATTTCCAGAATGGGCAGTGGCCCTCTGGTCATTTTTGATGGGATCATGGACAGGGTGTTTTTTGAGGAATCCATCATCAAGGCAGCGGCCGGCCCCTACATACGTGCAACATTTGGGAGACGACACCGATTCTTCCAAGACAATGACCCAAAACACACAGCTGCACGACTTTGCATTGAAGCAGAGGGGATTAATTGGGTCAAAACGCCCGCTGAATCTCCAGATCTGAACCACATTGAAATTGTTTGGCACATGCTGAAAGATTTCATTCGAAGAGAGGCGAAACCGCTCACAAAGGAGGCTTTGGTGGATGCCATCAACTTTTTTTGGGCAAATAAACTCACAATAGAAACATGCAACAACCTCATAACTGGTTTAGTAAAGGTTTTGCCATTAATTATAGAAAATAATGGAGGTCAAAGCGGAAAATAGAATAATGAAAGAAGAAAGGGGGACCCTGATGTAAACAAGACAAACGTCTTTCTCTGGTCTGCATCCCCTTAACAATTGTGTGTATTGAGCCGTAGCCTACTGTATTGTACCCATTCTGCAATCTGTTAATAAAATTGTCACTGTAAAAAAATACGTTTTATCTATTCTATTCTACTATTTTATTGCACTGCACTATTTTACTCTGTCTATTTTATCTTACTATTTTTATTATTGTCTATTTAAAACTGAATCAAACCATAAACAAGGTGGCCTGTTGGGATGTCCCTCTTCATCATTCACTGTAATGTACCTTAGGAATCTAGGAAAGCCTGGTCTGTCCAATGCCGCTGTTTGTTATCCTTTGTTTATCAGAGACCAGTATTAAGTCGATTATGGTCTGAGAAAGGGAGGTAACTCTGGTAGGTTCAGTGATGAGCTGGTGCAGGTCAAACAATTTACTATAGTTCAGAAGGGACTTTAGATTTTTTTTTTTTTTTTTTTTTAATTCAGATAATGGTTGAAGAAGTGCGTCTTTAGTCGACGGCGAAAGATTGGACGGGTTTCGGCTGTCCTAACTGGGGTGGGTAGTTCATTCCACCATTGTGGGGCAAGGACTGAGAATAGGAGACTTCTCTTCGATGACCCTCCCATCAGGCTCCTCAACAGTACATTTGCACTCTGGTTGGATGCCAAACCTGAGACAACCCCCCACCTCCAATGTACAGCCCCCCCCCCCCCCACCCACCCAACCCCACCCCACCTACAGTACCCACCTATTAACACCTCATCAATCAATGTTGGGTGGGGGGTTGGCATTGTGTGGAGAGATCAGTGACACAGAGAATATCTCTCACTGGAATTTCCTCTGTTACACAGTATATCTGGGATTGTGGAAGGGGTGTCTTATCAAACTGAAGATAAGCTAATCTAGCAAGTGGGTTAGTTGTTCATATTTAAATGTGACTGGTGACTCCTTGGAACTTCTGCAGTAGTTGCATTTATTTTACAACATATTCAAAATAGTTACTATAGGAAGATCAGTATTATTTGAGACACATTTGCACAATGTTAAATTGAAGGTATTTTGAACCAGGGAGCAGGACTAAGTGGATTATGACTTCTGCAGTCTATTTTTATTTCTTTATTTCAGATCCCCATTAGTCACTGCCTCAGCAGCGACTATTCTTCCTGGGGTCTGGATCCAAACATATAAAATTAAACAAGAATAATCAATAAAACAACATAAAAAACAAAACAAATATCAATAAAACACCAATAAAATATACAAACTATTATAGAACATTAAACCAATCAAACAAATATGTATGCCACATTTTCTAATATAGAACAATAACAAATATCAATAAAACAACAAATATCAATAAAACAACAAACAAAGACATCTCAGAGAAAACTAAAACGTGCTCAAAAACAGCACAACATTCCATACACTCATACTCTAATACTCCTCATAACCACTAGGCAAACACATTCCAAAACAACACATAACCCAACACAATAACCCATTCATTAGACACAGATTAGACCCAACCAAAATCAATCTCTTTCTGCATTACAGCCACTTGTGGTCTCCTCTTGAATCCCACCTTACTGGTAATTGAAACCAAATATTGTGGAAGTCTATTCCAGTAGGACATTCCCCTGTACATTACAGTTTTCTTTAAGGCTTCAGTTCTGGGTCTCGGCAGGGCGAACCGACCCCTCAAGGCTTGTCTAGTGCCATAGCCATGACCATCACTAATAAGCACCAGCTGCAAAAAGAGGCACACAGGTTTATGTAAAGTATAAATATTTCTCATAAACAAAATAAGACTACACACTAGTCTCTCATTGACTCTCATCCATGACAGTTCCTTGTGCATTTTCTCAACACTGTTTCTAATTGAGCTATGCAATGCAAGTCTTGCAGCTCTATTTTGAGTAAGCTGTATTTTATTTAAGTCTTGTTTGGATGCATTTGACCAGATTGCTGGACAGTAGTCCAGATGTGACAAAACTAGTGATTGTATGACTTGCTTGGTAGCTGTGTCTGTTAAAAAATAGGCATTCCGTCTAATAATTGAAATACTTCTGCTCATTTTTGTTACAATATTGTTAATGTGAGTTGACCAAGAGAGTGTTTCATCTATTATAACTCCAAGCAATCTGGCCTCCTTAACTTGCTCAATATCTGGACCCTGCAAAGAAATATTTAATCTGTGATTCTCTCTCTGAGCATGCTTTGAACAAATAATTAGACATTTTGTTTTGGATGCATTTAGTTTCAGCTTATTTACCGTGACCCATTCAGAAATCTGCATTAACTCACTTTGAAGAAGTGTCTATTCAGTTCATGACAACAATAACAATACACTTTTGCTATTTATTTATTATTTATTTATTTAGCTATGCAAGGCTAAATAATAACGTTTAGATAATAAAAGTGTGTTTATTTGAACTCTGCAGAGGAAGGATGGCAAAATGTTGGGGTCCTTAATTCCTGTTTCTGAATCCTTATTGGGTTGTCAGTCGTCATGCCTGCAAACAAGAAACAAATTAAAATGTACAGTATGAAGGACAATCTCAGGAAGCTCATACATAACCAAGTGTTTCACTGTAATGTACATGTACCTTATATGTGACAAATAAAACAAAACTTTAATTCATTATTGTTTAAAATATATTTATAAATCAGTACTACTGAGTAATAATCAGATGTATGTAGTGTACAGAGTTGTAGTATTATTATGTACAGTGATACAGGTATAAAGACACTATGGTAGTGGTCATACTGGCCAGTAGGCGTAACTAGTAAGAGTAGGTAAGGGATGTACAGATATAGATATAGTATCTACAGATATGTAAATGTTATTAACAGATTGCAGAATGGGTACAATACAGTACAGCTCAATACACACAATTGTTAAGGGGATGCAGACCAGAGAAAGACTTTCGTCTTGTTTACATCAGGGTCCCCCATTTTCAATTCATAGTGATATATATTTTTGGTCATAGACTTACAATCTTTAGCAGCTGGGAAATACATTATTTGATATATTCAGGGCCATTTCACGTTGATTCTAAACGTTACACATTACATACTGTACTGCTAAATGAACGTTAGCTAATGTTACGGCCAGTGTTGAAAAGCCTTGCGGTCGGGTAATGTCTCAACTTCTTCGTCTGGAACGTATAGTGGAGACAGGCGAGCTAGTGTATCCAATGCATACTTAGAAGGATCAGCCTTGTCTCTCACATACATAGCCATGGTTGGTCGCGGTGAAGGAGGGTCAATGAAACTATACCCGCCAAAGGGTAATGTCTCAACTTCGTCAGGCGTATATAATGGGAACAGACGAGTTTGTGTATCCAATGTGTAACTGAGGGGTACAATTCCCTGACTGTATTGATAAGTATGGTATCATTAAACCACTACCGCTTTATGTACTTTAACTACTGGCCATACAGTACACAATATCTAAATATGATGAACACTTTCCCACCATGAAACCAGGTCCACACAAAGGTAATAATCAAATATTTAATATATAGCAAAAGGTACATATAATATTCACCATTACATTTATGATTTGAATGCTCTTGTAAGGCAAATGAGTACTCGTAGGCAAATCAACACTGAATGTCCAATCTCTGGTTACGCAGGAAGCAAGTATACAACCTGGCTCTTAGGGAATTATATCTATGGTCACTTAATGATTATAGCTGGATATACTGTAGGGGTCCTGCCGGTTGTAAGCCAGTAGGGGGGGTAGGAGAGCCGTCGGCCGTATCCCGTCTGGTCAACGATGTCTAGAGAGACTTCACGTACAGAAGACAGTGCAGTAGAATCTTGATCCACAGATGAATACACCTTGGCTCTCTTGTAGGCTGTAGCTGTAGCTGTAGCTCCACAGTGAAGAAGAAGCGAGGCGACCTCAGTCTGGTCTGAGCGCCGTCTCACCTTGACTCCTTTCGGGGTAGATCCAACACTCACCGGTGTTGGCGATTATCCGCTCCACAAATCAAAGTACCAAAGCAAATATATATTCCATGCCGCATAGGGCTCAGCAGTCGTCGGGTAGGTAATCCAATGTACAGGTCCACTCGGTCCTCGCCTAGAACTCCTCGGATGAAAGCACCACGTGTGGTCTGCCCAATCTGGTTAAGACTCTAGATAACACGAGGAAGCGATGGGGGTGCTGCTCACTTTAGAACTCCAACCGCACGATGCACCATACATAATAGACTATTATTACTTAATAGAAATACGGTGCCAAACTCTGGCAATTCAGCTATTAATTCGCACGAGGTCTCAATGCTATTCTAAGGCCAAACAGGCCATACTACACCGCACGCGGTATCGTGGGGTGAGGCTTCACGTTCTGTTACTTAGTTGGGTAGAAGGGTAAAGGACTAAGGGATAAGAGGAATTCTACATTTCTTGCGCCATATTTATATGCACAGTGAACAAATAGTGCCACTCTGCTTTCGGTAGCCGTATTCCTGCGCGGAGCCGGGGCTAGTAAGGGCATGTCTCGTCGGTACCTTTGAACTTGAACGCCAGGGGCTGGTCCCTGGCGCCTGGTCCTTTTGTCCAATAAGAGAATGAACTATTATGGGCTGTAGTAGAATAAAGGAATATTCCGTGTATATGTACAAGGAATATACAAGGGATATCAAACGATATACAAATACTATTCAATATATATCCATAAATAAATATATATATTCGGTTTAATCTGATCCTTCACAACATCCGCCCCCTAATTAGTCCCACCTAATTAGCTAAGCAGAGACAGATTAACCGCACTGTCCACTACTCAATGTCCGCTGTAAGGGTCAGTCAACTCACAAAGTCATAGGGTCATGGTCGTCATCGATAGTATCGGGGAGCCTTGGCAGTTCTATTAGCCTCGCCACGGGTCGGGTGTAAGTCCGTCCTTGGACGAGCACTTCAGCTGCTCGGACCTTTCCATCGGCACCGGTGATCACTTTGCTTACGCGGCCAGCCGGCCACATAGCTCGGGGTAGTGACTGGTCGATAATCATGACGACTGTTCCTTCGGTCAAATTGTCTCTCTCTTTCACCCACTTCTGGCGGGTCTGTAGAGACGGTAGGTAGTGGAGTAGGAAGCTGTTCCAAAACTTGTCAGCCAGTACTTGACTGTACCTCCACATTCTTCGGCCGTTCGCTTCTTCAGGCCTGTACATTGTCTGTGGTAGCGCGGGGTCCAGCCGCCCCATCAAGAGTGTGTTGGGGGTGACTGGGTCGACATCTGCTACATCACTTGAGACGTAACCGAGGGGCTTTGAGTTCAATACTCCCTCGATCTCCGTGAGGACTGTCATTAGGACTTCTTCCGCCACGGTCTGGGCCCCAAGCACGGCGTACAGGGCTGTCTTTATGGAACGTACTTCTCGTTCCCAGGTTCCACCGAAGTGAGGTGCGTTCGGGGGATTAAACTGGAAGTCAATCTGGGATGGAGCGAGGTGGGTCTTAAGTTCTGGGCCCATAGCTTGGAAGCTCTCCCTCAGCTCTCTTTCTCCGCCTTTGAAGTTTGTCCCGTGATCAGACAACAACGTAGACGGTTTTCCTTTCCGTGATGTGAATCTTCGGAAGGCCATAAGGAATGAGTCTGTGCTCATGGTTGGAAGGAGTTCGATATGTATCGCTCTGGTGGTCATGCATTTGAATACAATACCCCACCGCTTCTCGGTTCCTCTTCCTCTCTTTATATACAGCGGGCCGAAACAGTCCATACCGGTGGAGTGAAAGGGCTTGTCGCCGAGTCGGAGGCGACAGGGAGGTAGGTCAGCCATCCGGGGTATACTGGGCTGCGCGGGCCACTTACGGCAGTCTAGACAGGTTCGCTGGAAGCGCCGCACTGCTTCTCTCCCTTGCAGTATCCAATAACGACGTCTGATCTCCGCGAAGACTCTTTCTGCCCCTGCGTGGTGCACATCCTCGTCGTATTTCTTTATGATCAGCTCTGTGACCTTATGTCGGCTGTTCAAGACTATCGGGTACTTAACGTCATCCGGTAGGTCTGGGGCTCTCCGCAGACGACCACCCACTCTGATGAGACTATGGGCGTCACTCTCGGGTGCCAGGTGGAGCAGTCTGCTGTCTGATGGGACGGGCTTTGCTCCCTGTAGACAGGCTAGCTCATCGGGGAACGAGTCTCTCTGGGCTCGTTGTAGTAGAAGGAGTTCTGCTTCTTCGTAGTCAGCTGCTGAAATGTCAGTTGTGGGCTGAACCTCTGGGTGGTGCCACAGAAATGTCTTTAGCTGCGCACTCTCTAGGGTGAGGCAATCGTCTAGAACCGGGTCTGTGGGGACGAGTGTGTGTGTCAACCCACAGAACATAGGTTTCTTGTTCTCTGCCTCCTCTTTACTCGCCTCCCGTGGGGTGGGTGTAGGCCACTCTTCTTCCGGGAGCTTGAGGAACTCTGGCCCGTCACTGTAGAGGTTGTGACGGGTGAGGTCGTCCAGGGACATTCCCCGGGTGATGACGTCAGCTGGGTTGTGTTTGGTGTCCACATACCTCCAGCTCGCTACTTCTGTTAACTCTTGAATCTCGGTGACTCTGACTCCCACGAAGACCTTGTATCTGCACGAATCAGACCGGATCCATGTGAGTACGGTCGTGGAGTCTGACCACAAGATTGTTCTTTGCACCGGGATGGTGAGTTCACGTTGGATTAACGTGGCGAGCTGCGCTCCTGCTAGGGCTGCGCAGAGCTCTAGACGCGGGATAGATTGTTGCTTGCGTGGGGCTATTCTTGAGCGAGCCAGGATGAAAGCAGTGTGTACTTCTCCTCCCTCCTCTCGGGCACGCAGGTAAGCCACCGAACCGTAGGCTACTTCGGAGGCGTCGCTGAATACGTGCAGGTCAATCATGCATGTCTCTGGCCTCACTGTGGGTGGGAAGTAGGAGCGGCGTATATTAACACCTGGGAGTGAGCGGAGTTCCGTCTCCCACTCTCTCCATGTGGATGCAAGGTGTTCGGGTATGGGATCGTCCCAGCCCTGGTCTTTGTCCCATAGCGCTCTTACAATCATCTTTGCCCTGGTGGTGTAAGGTAGAATACATCCCAACGGGTCATATTGTCTGGCGAGTGTTCTGTATACACTCCGTCTGGTGGTCGGTATTGCCGTCGACCTTCCCTGCTCCTTGATCAGGGGTTTGTGTCTATAATGGAGCGAGTCTGTTTTGAAGCGCCAGACTAGTCCTAGTGTCATTTCTTGGGCTTCTCCTGGGATGGTCGCCATCCAGGTGTCGCTGCTCGCGGCCTTATCCTCGGGGGAGAGGCTGCGCAGTACTTGCGGGTCGCTGCTGGCCCACTGCCTGAGATCAAAGCCGCCTTTGATCAGGGAGGCGCGGAGCTTGAGTAGGAGAGCCTCGGCTTCTTCTGGCGTCGAGACGCTTTGTAAACAGTTGTCCACGTAGAAACTATTTGTCACACTTTGTTGGACCTCTTCATCTGCTGCTGGGTCCTCTGCGACGTGCTTTTGCAGTGCGAACGTAGCACAGCATGGGCTGCATGTGGTTCCGAAAGGGAGGACTTCCCATTGATAGATGGCTGGGTGCGCATCTCCGATCCTCTCTCTCCATAGGAACCGCAGCAGGGGCTTGTCCTCCTCCACTAGTCTCACCTGCAGGAACATCCCTTTGATGTCGCCGCTGATAGCCACCTTGTCCTGGCGGAAGCGTAGTAGCACGCCTAGTAGGGAGGGGCCGAGTGTTGGGCCGGCCAAGAGTTCTTTATTCAGATTTTGTGATCCGATCTGGTAGCTGCAGTTAAACACAATGCGATCCTTGCCGTTGTGGTGGACCTTGTGGTGCGGCACGTACCATGATTCGGTCGTCTGATCGGCCTCTTTAATGTCAATTTTCTTTATGTGTCCCGCTGTGATTAGTTTGTTAATCTCAGCGCGGTACACAGCTTCTTGAGCGGGGTCTTTGGCTAGGCGCCGCTCTGTGTTCAATAGATACCGCTCCGTCGCCTCTTTTGTGGCGTGAAAGGTGGGCATTCCCTCTCGCCTCAGGAGTGAAGTTGCGTATCTCATCACTCCGTTGACGTTGACTCTCTTTGTCCCGTGCTCGAGGAGGGCTATAGCGTAGGTATCTTCCTTAGAACGAATGTCTTTCTTTTCGTTCTTAAAGGGCATTGTCTCTAGTGTCCATAGCCTCTCGACATACTGCAGGAGTGTGGTGTCTCCGTCTGTCGCTCTGGAGTGGAGGCAGCTAGTAGCTGCTGTTCGGTTAAGAGACTTGGCGAGGGGGCCTTGTAATGTCCATCCTAGGCGGGTCTCGACTGCTGCAGGACAACCTCTGGGTCCTGTATGGACCCGGTCTATCGGGACTATGAGGTCTGCATGGTCGGAGCCTATCAGCAGTGTCGGGGTGGCGCCGTCTATGAGCGGGATAGGGAGTTGACGCAGGTGCACATATTTATCCATCAGCTTGGCGATGGGGTAGGTGTACTGCGATAGTCCTATTTCTTGGCTGGTGAAAGCATTAGTAATCCTGTATCGTCTCTCGGGCTGCCCGCTTGCTGCGATAGTGAAGGAGACATTCTCGCCCTTTATCGTCTTTAGATCTCTTCTTATTGTCCGAATCGTCATCTGGTTCTCGCTCCCCCGCAGCCCCAGCTGGGCCGCAGCGGACGCGAGGAGAAGGGTCTTCTCTGACCCGTCATCAAGGACGGCATAAGTGTCCATGACCTTATCTTGGTAACTCAGTGTTACACGGACCACCTTTAAGAGCACCTGGGCGCCGCTGCTGCTAGCGGGGTCAATGTACATAACACTTGCCTTTGTGCTGCTGGATGGTGCAGGCTTTCTTTTGTTACTGTCGTGTAGGACATCTAGATGGGCTCCGTCACACCGACTACACCTCTTCTTTAGGCGGCACTCGGCTGCCATGTGACTGCGCGCACATCGGTAACAGCGCCTGTTGGTCTTTATCCAGTGACTCACTTCTTCAGCGGTCATCTTCTTGAACTGGTCACATTGTGACAACCAGTGTTCTTTCTCGCAGTACGGGCACACCATCTTCCACTTCTCTTTCATCGAGGGGGTACTGTGGTTCTTGCTGCTCGGTACTGATTCTGATTGGTGCATGACAGTCACCGATCTTCGGCCATCGTTTACTCTTCTAGGTCCCTCTCTGGAGCTTGGTGTGCTCCGCACGAACGTGTCCAGCCGTAGGCTGCTGACTTCTCTCGCCAGGAAGTCGGCTAGGTCTAGGAGGGATGGCTCGGGACCGCTAGGATCACGGTGGTCTCTTTGCCGCCTGAAGCGCTCCTGTCGGGCGGGCGGCAGCTTCTCTAAAATCCTCTCGACGTTCGAGTTTGCGTATAGTTCGTGCATACCCTTTTCTCGTTGCGCCCCCAGCATCCCTACCAGGGATTGTACTTTGATAGACAGGTCGTCTAGTGAGCGATTGTCTGTTGCTGGGGGTAGGCGGTCAATATGCCTTATCTCTTGTATTACGTAATCCCATATACGTCCATATCTCTGGTCCAGCGCTGCTAGAGCCGCGGTGTATGGGGTCGTAGAGGTGGCATAGGCCAGCGCTATGTTGTGCGCTCGGGGCACTTTCAGGTGCTTCAATAATATTGCATACTTGTGGCGTTCATCAGCGACATCCACCATCATTGTCTCTAAGCACATCCGGAGCTCCGTGTACTGTGCTCGATTCTCATGGGTGAAGTCTGGAAACGTCGGTGTGCCAATGTATGACGCCGTGGATGGCTGGCACATCGGTGAGCGTTGGAAGAGAGGCCTCCTGGGCGAGTCTCCTCTTACGCCTCTCGGTGGGCTGGTACTGGCAGGGTACCATGGCCCGCTGGTCCAGGTGCTATTCCTCGGGACTGGTCGTGCGTCGTGCTCACCCGTGAGTCGAGTCGGGGGTCTGTAGCGCAGAGCCGCGGGGGTATAGCCTGGGCTGTACTGGACCTCCTGGTCCTGTGGAGTAATGTGCTGCTGTCGGGCTTGACTCTCCTCTTCTCCCTCTTCTTCTTCTGCCAGGTCATCTAGATCCTGTAGTCGTCTATTTAGCCTCTCCGCGGTGTCCGCCGTTCCTTCCTTGTAGCTGGGTCTCACTTGGACCGGTCGGGGAAGGAGTTCGGAGGGGGGTGTAGACTCTCTCTGGTGGTCGAGTTCAAGGTCGCCTGCTCGGTCAGGGGAGGGTGCCCTTGACACGTGTCTTGACGAGGCCCTGGAACCCCTTGTGGAGGGAGGGGGTGTTGCCCTGGTGATCAGCTGCTCCATTAGCTGCGCTTGTAGTCTGTCGCGCTCGGCTTGTAGTCTGTCGCGCTCGGCTTCGCGCTTGGTGAGATCTGCTTCTCTTTGGGCACCGGCAGCGGCACGCTGGGTGTCGGCCCGGTCTCTTGCCATATTCTCTTCCGTCTGAAGGCGTCTCAGCTCCAGATGTATGTGCTCTTCTTCGCTCCGTTGCTGCGCTCGGAGCTGTTCGCGCTCGCTAAGCGTCTGTGCTTGGAGTCGATCGCGTTCACCCTGAAGTCGATCGCGTTCACCCTGAAGTCGATCGCGTTCGGTAGAGGCTGTCAGGCTGGCGAAGAACGCCTGTGACAGCATCCTCTCCGCCTCGCTGGGGGAAGACGCTTGTAGAGGTGAGCCGCTCCTGACAGTACCCGTTGGGGATGCGTTCCCCTGCGGGGAGTCCTGGAGCTCTATCTCCTCGGCGCTCTCCTCATCTTGTTCCGTGCAGAGTTCCGTCTCTGGAGGGTTGTCTTCCTCCCGGAGCTCTGGGGGGACTACTTCTTCGGTCTTGGCGGGGGGTAAAGTCGTGTCAGTTCCCTCCTGGTCCCCACCGTGAGCTTGGTCAGTTACATTAGAACCCACTAGGGCCTCTGTGGTCGGGGTATCCTGGTTGATAGGGTCGGACATAATTTTACTTTCTACTTTTACCGCGTTTACCGTTTGTAGAAGGCTAGGTAGTTTACTGACAGCGTAATCCTCTAAGTACTGAGGTGGCTGTCGTCTACGCTGCGGGCGTTCTACTTTAGGAGGACTGTTTCGTGGAGTGTTCATCATAGGCCATTTCAATATTAATACCACTATATTAATATTACACTGATTACCATCCGGCTCGAAGGACCAATTGTAACTGAGGGGTACAATTCCCTGACTGTATTGATAAGTATGGTATCATTAAACCACTACCGCTTTATGTACTTTAACTACTGGCCATACAGTACACAATATCTAAATATGATGAACACTTTCCCACCATGAAACCAGGTCCACACAAAGGTAATAATCAAATATTTAATATATAGCAAAAGGTACATATAATATTCACCATTACATTTATGATTTGAATGCTCTTGTAAGGCAAATGAGTACTCGTAGGCAAATCAACACTGAATGTCCAATCTCTGGTTACGCAGGAAGCAAGTATACAACCTGGCTCTTAGGGAATTATATCTATGGTCACTTAATGATTATAGCTGGATATACTGTAGGGGTCCTGCCGGTTGTAAGCCAGTAGGGGGGGTAGGAGAGCCGTCGGCCGTATCCCATCTGGTCAACGATGTCTAGAGAGACTTCACATACAGAAGACAGTGCAGTAGAATCTTGATCCACAGATGAATACACCTTGGCTCTCTTGTAGGCTGTAGCTGTAGCTGTAGCTCCACAGTGAAGAAGAAGCGAGGCGACCTCAGTCTGGTCTGAGCGCCGTCTCACCTTGACTCCTTTCGGGGTAGATCCAACACTCACCGGTGTTGGCGATTATCCGCTCCACAAATCAAAGTACCAAAGCAAATATATATTCCATGCCGCATAGGGCTCAGCAGTCGTCGGGTAGGTAATCCAATGTACAGGTCCACTCGGTCCTCGCCTAGAACTCCTCGGATGAAAGCACCACGTGTGGTCTGCCCAATCTGGTTAAGACTCTAGATAACACGAGGAAGCGATGGGGGTGCTGCTCACTTTAGAACTCCAACTGCACGATGCACCATACATAATAGACTATTATTACTTAATAGAAATACGGTGCCAAACTCTGGCAATTCAGCTATTAATTCGCACGAGGTCTCAATGCTATTCTAAGGCCAAACAGGCCATACTACACCGCACGCGGTATCGTGGGGTGAGGCTTCACGTTCTGTTACTTAGTTGGGTAGAAGGGTAAAGGACTAAGGGATAAGAGGAATTCTACATTTCTTGCGCCATATTTATATGCACAGTGAACAAATAGTGCCACTCTGCTTTCGGTAGCCGTATTCCTGCGCGGAGCCGGGGCTAGTAAGGGCATGTCTCGTCGGTACCTTTGAACTTGAACGCCAGGGGCTGGTCCCTGGCGCCTGGTCCTTTTGTCCAATAAGAGAATGAACTATTATGGGCTGTAGTAGAATAAAGGAATATTCCGTGTATATGTACAAGGAATATACAAGGGATATCAAACGATATACAAATACTATTCAATATATATCCATAAATAAATATATATATTCGGTTTAATCTGATCCTTCACAACACAATGCATAGTTAGAAGGATCTTCCCCGTGTCTCACATACAAAACCATGATTGCTATCTAAAAGTACATATGCACTGTAAGTCTTTTTAAAGGAGGGTTTAGGGTTGACACGCCCCATCCGCCGCCCCCTCGCTGGGTCACTCCCACTCCATCTCCTCTGGTTCGTCGGCTGGAAGGAGCCTTCTTCTAAGATGTGCCAGGTCTGTCCTCACCTTAACCCCTTCGTTAGTAACCATTCCGCATGTCCGAAGACATTCTAGCCAGGCCGGTACCGGAACTGAGAAGAGGAAATACTCATGACTTGTATTAAGGAACCTTGAGAAGATGGTTAGATTAGTCTCTACACCAAGTGCCGGAGTATTTTTTATAGATATCCGCCGGTAATACACATACCAGTAGTCTATCGAGCTTATTACCAGGGTGAATATCTGCCCATCCTTAAGCGTTCTAGCTACTAATCCTTCCATAGCCTCACTCTCCGCTAGGTCTATCTCAGATCTTCTTCCAGCACCCTGGAAATTCTCCAAGGGGGTCTTGTAGAAGACAACTCTCTCAAATTTAACATCATAACAGAATCCGAGGACCCCATCCCTGAGGGGCCATATCTCATTGTAAAACTCGCTACCAAATTTGGATGGTGCAAGTAACTCGGCTTTAAAATGCGCAACTCTCTCCGTCACATGGCTAACCGGTGTAGCTAGATTGCTGGCCATTTTCTTTTTTCTTTTTTTGGGTATCTCTAAGAGGGAACTCTCTAAATATATAGGTTTTTATCCAAACCCTGACCGCCTATATAGCGTCATACAGACCCGTCCGCAGCTTCGCCCCCACCCCCATACAGAAATACATCCATCTAGACATACACACCCACACAATCTTAACCATACCCTGTCATCATGCGAATGGTGCTACCACATTTCTTCAAACACTTCTTCCAGTCTTTGACAGAAACTTTGAAAACAACTCACTCAGTTTAAAAGTTGTTTAAAGTATCAGCATCGTAGCATATAATAGGAAATGGGGAATTTCTTCAGCATGACTACCAGCTATATTATGAGTTTTATAACCTATGATCTCACAATGCTTTTAAAACACGCTATCGCTAATCAAGTATGCGATGCCGACTTGTACACTGTAACCGGGAATGTCAATAGTGAGCGCTTAAGGCTTTTTGAAAATATGTTGAACCTGGTGAGAGAGAAGGGTTTGCTATATAACGTTAGGTTATGACTATAACCAAGTTCTGTTAATTAGGGGTGACGCTTGGCATCACTCTGCACTCTCTCGCGTACGTGCACGCGCACTGAATAAATTCCACAAATGTACCTTTAATACCAGTATTAGTCTGAACACACCCCTCATCAGCTTACCTTCATAAGCAGGTGTGTGGTCACCTGCTCTCCTCCTTCCCAAGCTTTCACCACAAGGTGAGGTCAAGGGCTGCAGCGGCCGTCGGATGCCAAGCGTCACCCCTAATTAACAGAACTTGGTTATAGTCATAACCTAACGTTCTGTATCATTAGGGGCTCTGCTTGGCATCACTCTGCACAAAGGGAGGCCAAGCGGAGCCACTGGCCGACAAATACACCCCGCTGAAGGCCCCCCACAACCAATAGAACAGGGAGGGCCGAGCCCCCCCGACACCACTAATGGAGGGCACCCCCCCTATTAGAGGTTTACCGGGAGGGCGACGGACCCGACCGTGCGAAGAGGCACTCAAGCAACTCAACGCACAGGGTGAGCAGACCGTGGCTTGACCCCACGACTACACACACGCACAACCCGCATGCCACCCGGGAACGAACAGAGGGAAACAACCTCGTTACTGCCCCCAGAATCACGGGATCAAGGGCAAACCCAACACCGTGGCAAGGCCGTAGCAGCGGAGCGCGAAGGAAGACCCAGACCCACCAAAAGGACTGGACTCCCTGGAATGGGGGCCCGGAGAAGTCCATGATGCCAGCATCAAGACCCCACCAGGTGGGCACTTAGTGACCCCGCCCCCCATATCGCCAGCGTATTCGGACAAAGGCCCCTCAGCCGAGCGGGCCCTGTCCTCCCCAACAGTACACCGTCTGGCACACTGGCCCTGCAACAGGCAGACAGCATGGCCGTAAACACACAAGAGTTAACCAACGGAAGCAGGCAGTGCACCGGGGAAAAAGACCAGGCAACAGGCTGTTAACACCTAGCCTGGAGACTGCGGACGAGACAGGTGCCAGAAAGGACAGCTGAACACAGCCGTGCCGGCGGAAGGGGCGTATGCTGGCGTTGTCGCATAACCAAGCCTCCACAGAGAAGGCTGACACGATTGGCAGACGTCATGAACGTGCAGGGGCACCCTCAACCGGTGAACCCGGGAGTTGACACTGCAGCAACACACCAGAGAACCAACCACCCAGGTGTTACCCTATGCAATGGTTGGTCCCATAACCCCTCAGGAAAAAAAACCCAAAACACACCTGCGGCACTGCCGCAGCCCGTGTTCCAGTTTCCAACAGGGTTATCCCGGGCCTACGGGTCAACGAAACATTACCCCGGACCGGGCCCGGTGATACGGGGAGCACAGGGTCCCCCGAGGAGGCCAAAACCACCCCAACAGGCCCCTCTTCGCCATGCGTAAGAGAAGAGCGTAAAAAATGGAAAACCAGCCCCAGCACCCCGCACTCGGTATTCCCAGGAGGTCACCCAACCAAGTACCAACCAAGACCAACCTGCATGGCGGCCGAGATCCGACGAGATCGGGCGCGTACAGGTTGGCACGGCCGTAAGCCATTACGACAGTGTAGAATACAATGTACCCAACAAGGGTTCCATAACGCTCAACCCTGTGACACCCGGACCGACCTAGCATTTTTTCCCCCTGAAAAAAACCCAAGTCCCTCAGGGTACCAGAACAGCAGATCTGCATCCCCGGCGGACAACGGGTGTAACTGATCTGGACCAGCGCGACCAGAACCAGTCCCGTGCCCTAACCACGCCGACATGCCAACCCCAGGAGAAGGGGCAGATATGCGTGTTGATCCTAAAACATAAAAAGAAGGCGCCACCCAGACGTTTCGGTACGAACCGCGCCCGGCGGCCCACCCCCAGGGCGTGAGACCCTTCCCCATATGTTCAGATCCATTCCGTTATCATCCCCTGATATGAACGGGAACCCATCGACAACCACACAGGGTGTCGGAAGAGGAAAAAAACCCCATCCTAATTGCTTCATAAAAACGCTGTTTTAACCCCAAGCAATCAAGGCGCGCCAGTCAGCCAATGTCCAACAGAACATCCTGAGCTAGCACTATGTGTGCGTTTTGACATACCCACATCAACAATAGGCTATTTAGACCATCTTATTGAATCCCCAAGACGCCCAGGGGAACGACAAGAGGGGCGAGATGCAATCAACTCCATGAATGAATGAATGAAAACTTTACCCAACAGATTGCAGAAAGGGTACAACCCAGTACGGCGCAATACACACAATTGGTTAAGGGGAGGCAGACCTGAGAAAGACGTTAGTCTTGTTTCCATCAGGGACCCTCATTTCCAATCCATATAGACACATCTAACTCTTTATAATAATAAAGAAAAAGCATCACCCGTATGAACCAACTGCACAACTGGGAGTAAAAAACCCGTTTTCACATGATTTTAATCCAGTCACTCTTTTTAATCAGAGTGTAAGACCAGACCCTCCCAGAAACACCTTCCCACATGAGTTTATAGTCATGAAAAAGATATGCCAACTGTGAGTCATGTGACCAACTGACTCAAGTTTACACATAAATCGGGCGCAGCAGAACTGTGAGCCCTACGCCCTAACTCGACACCTTTAAGACACCGTAACTCATGGAAGGCGTCGGCATAGCAACACCGCTACAACGGGCGGGGAATCCTGCCGGCTCCTGTCTTGTAATAGGAGTTGGCAGAATAACCCCCCCCCCCCCCCCTGCCAAGACGTCCCACCGGCTCGGCCCTGACTGGCTCAGCAGAAGAGATAAAAAAAACCCTAAACCAATCAAGTGGGAAAGGAGGGGTTTATTCGACACCCCCTCACGAAAACACACTTCGTTCCCTACACACAGAAAAACAACCGTAGCCATTTTGAAAACCTCCGGTAGAATGCAATGCATAGCATAAGCTAATACAATGCCCGCTACCCACAAAATGTGAACAGGATTTACAACAAAACACAAGTCGCATGTGTGTGAATCCTACACCCATTGACTATGTCGTACATAGCAAAAAACGCTGACAGAGAGTAACGGCTAGGCCGTGGAATGTGCGTGTACGAGTATTACTGCAACTAAACAACACAGCATTGTGACACACATATACTTAGTTCAAGCAATGGAATAACACCAGTTTCTACCTGCATGTGGAGCATCAAGCTAATAGAACCTATTACTGAGTGTATGTTGCAGACCTTGCTTAACCTTGTAACACAACACGACTCATCTCACAACGTAAAAGTGCAGATTCATATATACACAACCCCACCATATGAATTGTTGAAGAAACACACAGTTCGTTCGGCCAAAACACAGTCCCCCTTATGTCGGGGAACTTTTTTATTTATAATGTTTTTTAAGGCACAAAATCATAGAGGGGCCGGGGAGGGTGTAAAAGAGAGGGGATACAGAGGGGAAAAGTCAATCAGCGGCGTCTGCCACCTCGCGCCGCTCGAGTCTTGCCACCTCGAGGAGCCCCGGAGGGACGGTAGGTTACTGTCTGCTGGACACGACGTTCCCTACCGTCTCCTCCGGTCGTGGATGGGCCGGCGGTGGCAGAAGCGCCGTCTCTTCTCCTGGCCCTCTTGGAAGGGCCAGCAGCGGCGGCGGAGGCAGTGGTAGCGGCGACGGAGACAGCTCGACGTCGCGGAAGCCTTCTGACTCCACCGGCAAAGACGGGAGGCGGAAAATGGGGTTGGAGGATGGATCTCTCCTCTGCCATCTCTCTGCATGTCGAGGTCATCAACCGCAGGGCCTTCCCGAACAGACCAGCGTCGGAGAGGGCGGCCGTCAGAAGAGGAGCTCTCTTCTTCTCCGGCACACAGGCCTGCTCCAGCCAAAGATGACGCTGGCCCAGGGTGGCCAGGGCGCGCACTTTCCCCATGGCTATGGCCAGCACCTGGGAAAGGTGCAGGACAGCTCCAGCAGCCTGGGTGATCTGATCGCATTTTACCTCGTTCAGATCCGTGCCGCCCGTCATGATCCCCGATACAAATCTAGCCAGGTGGGCGATGTTAGACGCCGCAGCCAGCGATTGTGTACCAGCGATGAATGACTGGTCACCCCAATAAGCCAATCGCCTAGCCGATTTCCCCTGGAGGACCGGCTTGCATAGGGGTTCCCACACCATATCCGGACAGAGGAGAGCGGCCATCGGACTGTCAAGCCGAGGCACGCCCTCCCCCATACCTTTGACTAACCCCGACACCCGCGTAACTGGTACGTAGGTGGGAGTTAGTCCCATGATGTTGGACACCGCCTGACCCCGACGAACATAGGCCCCCATCGAGGGGAAAAATGGGTAGACAACGTCCACCCCTCTCACTGGGCGACGCTGCCAGGGATGGCCTATGAGATCATCAGGGACAGGTGCAGGCAATGGCAGCGGCAGCGGCACGCCGTTTGCAGCGGCACGCCGTTTGCGGCGGCGGCTACCGCCATGAGCTCGGGAAACAAAGCCTGCAGTTCCCCCTGCGGACTTTCCTCCACCGACCCCGCATCCCTCACATGCAGCAGGCTGCGACTGGTTAAGGAGCCACAGTCTGATGTGGCCGACAGTAGGGCATCCTGCTGATGAGACCAAGGTGGTTCCTCGACATCCTCGAACAGGGAGCCCCATGGAGCCATTTCTCCCCCCTCCGGGGTCTCCTGAGGAGGGATACTTTCCTCCACGGGACCATCATACAAGAATCCGTCCGCCTCTTCCATGAAGTCCTCAGTTTCCATCGGAAATCCAGAGCCGGACGCATCCTCGCTGGTCTCCAGCAGTTCCCCAAACCCAGGCCGTTCGCGTCTGCACGCTACCATCTTGCGACGTGAACGGGCAGACGCGAAAAGTTTGCGTCGCAAATCCTCTGGCTCCAAGACAACCCCCCGTTCACCAACGGGCGATTCCCCGGAACCAGAAGAACCAGAGTCGAGATCAGGCCATCGCCGGAGCGACGGCACCGACTCCTCGGCTCATCGGAGAGGCAAACTATCCATCGGCTGTCTCCTGGGCTGGGTCGGCAACCATGAAAGTGGCAACAGCCCAGCACCAAAACGCACGACGGAGGCGGGAATGGAGAACCGCTGGTGAAGAGTAGGTCTAGCGGGTCTACTCTCCGCGGAATACATTATGACCCAAACTTTTTCTTTACAACAGATGTGAGAGAAGAAAAAATTAAGCACAATGTAAACTCGTCACAACTCTTTTCAACTAACAACACGTCAAGTGGGGTACTACCAGGCACTTCCTTGTGGTGAAAGCAAGAAGGAGGAGAGCAGGTGACCACACACCTGCTTATGAAGGTAAGCTGATGAGGGGTGTGGTCAGACTAATACTGGTATTAAAGGTACATTTGTGGAATTTATTCAGTGCGCGTGCACGTACGCGAGAGAGTGCAGAGTGATGCCAAGCAGAGCCCCTAATGATACAGAACTGGCAATATATGATATATGAAAATCTCAAAAGATGAAAGTCTTCTATTTGAAAACGGCTTAGTTACTATTTTAGATCATATGAATGGTAATTTTGATAGAGCACACCTGTTATGCTTATACACGGTAATAGTGGATGTTACGGCTCTTAAACTGAAAAATCATAAGTGTTTAGAAACTTTAGATATTAACCATATTATTGATGTTATGCACGCTTATATTATTGATAAAAAAGGTTACAGCATGATCTGCAATATTCTTTAATACATTTTTATAATATACCCAACTGCGTTTTTTTCTACCTCAAGGTGTAATAATTTCTTTGAATGATTTTAAGTTCCTCCTTACAACAATAAAAAATATTATCCAGTTGTGTAACTATCTTCAGCTCTGTGAATGGGATCCCTTTAAAACTTCGAGATGTCAGCACTGTCTGTTAAATGTAATGCATGATTTTTTTTTACATTTGTTAGGACCATGATCAAATCAGATCATATTTATTTGTAAGGCCCTGCAACACACATTGTTGTCCCCTTGGGACAAACATATCTTCTTTAAACACTTCAAGAAGAAGTATCACAATAAATCATGAACAAGACAAAAATACCATAAACTCTAAACAATTTAAAATAAATTAATGTAAAGGTATGTAAAAACCTATCAATAGGAGAACAGCACCTCAGACCTAGTGTTGAGGAGCTAACCCCAGACCCGTTCAAGGGATTTAGTGTTGCACTAAAACAGCCAAACAGTCAAACAGTTACAATAAAACATACCATCACATTTGTTATGTATAGAAAAGATGTAATTCCCATAGCAGGAGTCGAACCAGCGCCGCCCTGTTGAAACCAGGGAATCCTAACTGCTAGACCTTATGGAATTTCATGTATCACTTGGTATACTGTACACCACCTGTTTACACTAAGACGGGGCTCCGGTCGGATATTTATCTTTTTTCTATACGTTTTTAAAGTGAAATATATTACTATAACTCTTTTTTACATCATTCTACATAAGAGTTCCATGTTTTGATATTATAAATGAAATGCCTCATTGTTTTAAGGTGTTTCATACAAAAATATATTCGATCCATTATACCCCTGTAACGGGGTATGGTGTATCGCTACCTGGGGCATTGTGAATCAGTCCGGATATTATACATTATTTTTACACAAACAGCATCTTTATTGTGTGAACGATGCAAAACTTTCATGTAGAAATAAGACAAGTCAACAATAGACCTATCAACCAGACCATCACTGAAACAATATGAATTGTTTTTGCTAGTAGCCTATGTAAAGCCCTGCATAGTGCTGGGAACTTTCGCACCCGCATCTGACACATCCTTTACATTTGGACAAATGAATGTGAATGATACATCATGGTATAACATTGTATTATTTTCATGGTTATAATGAATAAAACTCATCTTTGTTTTAAGGTGTTTCATGCTAAATGGATCTTAAAGTGAATTTCCTTCAATCATCTGCGGATTAGGAGCAAACAACCTCCGCCGGTAATACTTTTTTCTGCATAATTAATAAATATTTTATTGGTATGTTGTCCTGCATGTGAAGTATTGTTACACATCAACAACTCTAATAAATAATGGCTTTATGTTACTTTCATACATGTTAGCCATACTACACACTAACTCAACTATGGTGAGTGAGTTACATTTTTATTTGCCTTAGAACTGTCATCTTTGAGCTGTTTGAATATTTCCTATCGGGTGTAACTGTAGGATTTAATGCATATCGAAATATTGAGAGCATAAAGTACTACTCTGGGGCTTTCTTATTATTTAGTGTGGCTAAAAAACTATTTTAACTAGACACTGTTATGCAAAGTAATTCAGAAATGTATTTGTTGTATAATATACCTTAGAACAGCTTAAAGAAAATACCTTTGGGGCTTGATCGTGCTAAACTTCTAAAAATAGATCTGTATTGAAACACTTTGTTTTTACCTTATCATTGTGTAAACGTCTATTTTAACTGTATCGGTCAGTTTCATGATTTTAGATGTTTATAATTTATGTGTAACATTGACACTCAACCAATAAACAAAAAATTCAGAATTCAATAGGATTATGTGATATCACATAACGAACAATAACACTATGTAACAACCATCAAATGCACTCACAAGTCACAACACACATACATCCAAACGCACACATTCACTTTAAACAAACAACATACTGCAGCACCCACTCTCCACACTTTAGAACACCTAAACACACTTTATATTTATTGGTAAAGGATTTGCACTACACCCCATACCTCAGTACACTTTACTGTAAATTGTGCCTAAATTGTATCTCATCCCATTTCTGTTTTACAGTATATAGTATTGTATGTTAGTATTGCATAGTATATTGTTGTATGGTAACTCAGTTACTTCTATTCTGCATCGAGCATTGTACATATGTATATACTGAACACTGTATCTACGTGACTTCTAGTTTTACTTCTATTTTACATGCTATACTATTTTATTTCATACTATCTCTTGTCTAGCATAGTCTCTGGAGCGTAACAGAAAGAAGCATTTTGTATAAAAGTATTCTGTACTTCTGTATGACAACTATTAAAGAAACTTGAAACTCATGTTTTTTACATGTACCAATGTAGTTTCTGCTAAATATCCTGCAAACATGTTTTCAGGTGACAATGATATAACTGCAAATTGTCTATAGTAGATACAAAAATAATAGATGTTTTGCCTTGCACTGTTTAGAACTATAGTGTTTGCAAATATTATGTCTGTTTTACTTGTGTGTAGCACATTAGAGTTGCATTCTTGCATGAAAGTTGCTATAGCTTTTACCAGGTATTCATTTGAGATCAATGACCCCTTTTTTCCGAGCTAGACCTGGGCCCCGTTCCCCGTACCTGGATAACTGAGTTAGCCGGATAACTTTCGGTGAAGTCTGACTTAAGCCGGACTTTCCGGTTCCCCGAACCTGGATTGTCCAAATCACCATGACAACAGATCCAAAAGTTTGAGCCTGGTCGAAAGCAGGGTTTAAGTTCAAGTTAGCCGGATGAACCATCGCCACGCCCCCGCAAAGAAATGACAGCCCGTTTCCTGAAATTATTCCCACAGTCTACGATCTGCATTATACCATTCTGAATTACGTTTTTGTGCTCCATTCTTCCAGAGGGGGCTTTTGAAATGTAAAATAGACCCAAAATGCTGATACTAAATTCACTTTGTCCTAAATAATGCACGTTACATACCGTGGCGCTCGCTCGGTGCGATGTACACATTATGTCATGTGGTTATTTTAATTGTAACTGGGATTAAGATGTCTGATGAGATGCGCTGTTTGACGGATTTGAGAAATTGAATGAGCCGTTGACGTCACATTAATGAATGAGCATAAAGAGATAAAACCCCATTCAAAATAAAGAATATTCTAAACACGGGTCTCTCGTTCATTAATGTATAAACAATGAATTTATCCCATCTGGCACAGTGGTGCAGCGGTAGTGCTCAATCCTGGCAACCCGGCGACCGGTGTTCGAAACCCCGTGTTTCCAATATAATTTTTTGGAATATAATGTTAATGATTATACGCCAAAGTAGCCTAGTTTTAAGTTAAAATATTATAAATCTACATGCATTGAGGATGTCATTCTTTATATAGCTCTCAACGTGCACCAAATTGAATTATTCCTACATCGCAAAAGGAAGGAAAAGACTAGGTTTCGAACCCCGGTCGTCTGCGTGAAAGCCAAAAGAAGAACCCGTTACACCACAGTGGAGATAAGTAAAAGATCGACCTTACATCAATCAATGGGTAAGAGAGCCGTATCGTTATTCTGTATAACAGTTTAACTAATTATTTTCGCTAGCAAGATTCGCTCATTTGATTATTCAATCCAGCAGGCAAGTTTAAAGAAATATAATCTGATTGATTGAGGTAATGAGGGACTTAAAATTAGCCTATAGATAACGCATTTAACTTGTCGGCGAGGCGATTGAGCCGTACTGCAATATGTTTATAAAGTTTTAAATCAATTAATCAATCAATGCCGCTAGATAATCAGGATCTCTGCTATCGATACGTGCTGGCTTTTCAACTGAAGCGGCCGCGCGCATTTATCCTGGGTCTCAAGTCTGGTTTGAGTTAACGAGACTGAATCCACCTTCGAGGAACAGGAAAATCCCGGCTTCAAACATCGGGTTAACTGAATCTGGATAATGACATCTTGATCGACTTAGTTGAACCAGGTACGGGGAACAGGGCCCCGGTCCAAATGACAGCTAAAACATAAACAAACACCTAAACATACACAAAAAGCAGACTGATACATAAAAAAGGCAAAGTGGGCCCCAGTGGTTACATTTGAGATACAGCTAACTATATTGAATGGGTTTTGGGGGGTAAAAAGAGGATGGAAGGTAATGATTTGCAGGAGGTTGGTATGGGAGAGATGGTCAGGTCAAAAATATAAAATATAACAACACGTTATGCACTGATGCAGGGACATTAGCCCTTCTCATTCTTTAAATACCCTTAATTTGAACTTTAAAAATCAGATATGGTAGTGAAGGTATGCATACTCAAAGTTTTTTTTAAGTCCTTTACAGGCATAGCTAGCAGAGAACTTGAAGGCCCTTTCCCCAAACTCTGTGCTATTTTCTGGGGTACTGCTTGGGATCGTAAGCTGTAAACTGGGTTTGATGTAATGGTGAGGTATGAACCTTGGTAAAAAAGGGTAGTTGACCTATATAAATGTTTTATAAATGAAGGTGTATATCAAAGCAGGGTAGCCGGACCAGCACTCACAGGTTCAATGTTTTTTAATGGCAGCCTGAATAAAAAGCAGACATGTTTCGGACAATGTCCTTCTTCAGTGGTATGGCTAGCACTGGAAATACATTCAAGGTGATGGTTAAATACACCTGGCAGGTAATTGGCACGGCAGGAAATTACATCACAACACAGGTGTGCCCGTGCAATATGACCAAATGAATGACCTATCAAAATAGAGTCCAATCCTAATTTATACATATATATAGATATATCTATATCTAACACCAATCTATATTATAAACAATACAATACAAAACAAAACAAAACGAAATTACCAGAAACTTGATAACATATAACATGCCCATTAATTTATAGGGCTGATTGAGCCACTTTACGTAATTAATTAATTAGTTTCAAATTATCCATTGGGCATCTTTGTGAAGCATGCCTCTAGTTTGGCAACAAACAACAACTTTAATCAGACCAGAAATAACAATGTAGGAGTAAGGAGGTTAAAGGAAACAGGTTAACACGTTCTCTTCATTCATTCCTCTAGGTTCGATGCAATTGAACAGGTGGATATAATAACATTCACGTTGCAACAGCAGCTTGTGTCTGTCTCCACCTCGTGCTGGCCTGAGTACTAACTCTAGTCCCATATATTTGAGATTGTTGACGGTATGTTTACACTTAGAGAAATGTCGAGCTACCGACGACTTGACATCTGAATTTCTCACAGCACATTTGTGTTCACTTATTCTTGATTTCTATCTGAAACAATAGCTATCAATATAACGTTAGCAACTTTAACTTACATGGCTGTGTGGCTAGCTAGCTAGCTAACGCTAACGTTAATGTAGCATGGGCTCGTCGTAATAACACAATAAACGTGACATGGTTGGACTTGTGGTCGGCAGAAAAACTTGGTGTAGTTTTATCAAAGATGCGGAATTGTAAAGAGTTGGCTGCTACTGTAAACAAACATTCTTAAACTTACCCATGCAGACGCATCTCGACCGATCTCATAGTTAATTCCGTTGAATAGCGCGGTGTTTTCACCGGTGAGCCGAGACTGAATCAACTGGTTTAACAAAGTTCATGTACTCGTTCATTAGATCCAATGCATTCATCTCTTTCTGATTCAGAGTGCAGCTGCTGCAACCAACGTGATGATAATCCCATTGAAAGTGTAAACAGACGTAGAGCCAGTGCGTCGCTCTAACACCCCCCCAAAATGTAAATCTCTGCGGGCTTGATTCACATGCAAATACAGTAATTACGCCCCCGTTTCATTGAAATAAAGTCTGTGAACAACCAATTTTTAAACAAAGGAATGATACTATTTTAGATATTTTAACTGTTCGTTTTTATAGTAAACAAGTACTTATACATTCAATTTATAATAATATGAAAAAAAAATAAAAACACATCAAAAAAATTAAAAAAACTCTAGAACGTCTAGACGAGAAGGGGGCGGGCCGAGTTGTGGTCACTAGCGCTGCCAGGTGTCACATATATGTTCTGATGAATTGAAAATGAGGGGACTCTGATGTAAACAAGACTAAAGTCTTTCGCTGATCTGTATCCTCTTAACCTTGTCAAACGACTCTAATATATCTTAATACAATGTATTCGTTTTACACGTATTATTATTATTATTATTATTATTATTATTATTATTATTATTATTATTATTATTATTATTATTATTATTATTATTATTATTATTATTATTATTATTATTATTATTATTATTATTATTATTATTATTGTAACTGAGGGGTACAATTCCCTGACTGTATTGATAAGTATGGTATCATTAAACCACTACCGCTTGATGTACTTTAACTTCTGGCCATACAGTACACGATATCTAAGTATGATGAACACTTTCCCACATATGAAATCAGGTCCACACAAATATAACAGTCGAAGGTTTAATATAGCAAAAGGTATATACAACATTCACTTAATTACATTTATGATTTGAATGCACTTGTAAGGCAAATGAGTATTCGTAGGCAAATCAACACTGAATGTCCAATCTCTGGTTACGCAGGAAGCAAGTATACAACCTGGTTCTTTAGGGAACTATAGCGATGGTACTTAAGGATTATAGCGGGATACTAAAGGGGTCCTGCTGGTTGTAAGTCAGTAGGGGGGGGGGGGGTTTGGAGAGCCGTCAGCTGCATCCCATCTGGCCAACGATTCCTGGGGAGAATTCAGGTACAGAACACAGTGCCCGCAGGATCTTGATCCACAGATGAATACACTTGGGCCCTCTTGTAGACGGTAGCTGTAGGCTGTAGGTCCACAACGAAGGAGAAGCGAGGCGGCCTCGGTCTGGGTTGAGCGCCGTCTCACCTGGGCTCCTCTCGGGGTTAATTCCAACACTCACCGGCGTTGGCTGTTATCCGCTCCACAAATCAAAGCACCCAAAGCAAATAGATATTCCATGCCGTATAGGCTCAGCAGTCGTCCGGGTAGGTAATCCAATGTGCAGGTCCACTCGTCCTCGCCCAGAACTCCTCGGATGAAAGCACCACGCGTGGTCTGCCCAGCCTGGTTAAGACTCTAGATAACGCGAGGAAACGATGGGGGTGCTGCTCACTTTAGAACTCTAACCGAACGATGCACCATACATAATAGACTATTATTAACTTAATAGAAATACGTCCCACTCGACGGTACAGTGCCAAACTATGACAATTCAGCTATGAATTTACACGAGGTCTCAATGCCTATTCTGGGGCCAAATAGGCCATACTGCACCACACGTGGGTCGTGGGTGAGGCTTCACGTCTGTTACTAGGTTGGAGGGTAAAGGACTAATGGACTAAAAGAAAGTTCTACTTTACTTGCGCCATATTTATATGCACGGTGAACAAATAGTACCATTCGTATTTCGGTAGCCGTATTCCTACGCGGAACCGGGGCTAGTTGGGACATGTTCGTCGGCACTATTGAACTTGACTCAAGGGGCTTGTCTGCTGGCGCCAGGTTCTTGTCCAATGAGAGAATGAACTATTATGGGCTGTAGTAGACTAAAGGGATATTCAGTGTATATGTACAAAGAATATACAAGGGATATCAAACGATATACAAATACTATTAAATATATATCCATAAATAAATATATATATTCGGTTTAATCTGATCCTTCACAACAGCCGCCCCCTAATTAGTCCCACCTAATTAGCTAAGCAGAGACAGATTAACCGCACTGTCCACCACTCAAGGTCCGCTGTAAGGGTCAGTCAACTCACAAAGTCGTGGGGTCATGGTCGTCATCGATAGTGTCTGGGAGTCTTGGCAGTTCTATTAGCCTCGCCACGGGTCGTGTGTAAGTTCGCCCTTGGACGAGCACTTCAGCTGCTCGGACCTTGCCATCGGCACCGGTGATCACTTTGCTTACGCGGCCAGCCGGCCACATAGCTCTGGGTAGTGACTGGTCGATAATCATGACGACTGTTCCGTCTGTCAAATTGTCTCTCTCTTTTACCCACTTCTGGCGGGTCTGTAGAGACGGTAGATAGTGGAGTAGGAAGCTATTCCAAAACTTGTCAGCCAGTACTTGACTGTACCTCCACATTCTTCGGCCGTTCGCTTCTTCAGGCCTGTACATTGTCTGGGGTAGCGCGGGGTCCAGCCGCCCAATCAAGAGTGTGTTGGGGGTGACTGGGTCGACATCTGCTACATCACTTGAGACGTAACCGAGGGGCTTGGAGTTCAATACTCCCTCGATCTCCGTGAGGACTGTCATTAGGACTTCTTCCGCCACAGTCTGGGCCCCAAGCACGGCGTACAGGGCTGTCTTTATAGAACGTACTTCTCTTTCCCAGGTTCCACCGAAGTGGGGTGCGTTCGGGGGATTAAACTGGAAGTCAATCTGGGATGGAGCGAGGTGGGTCTTAAGTTCTGGGCCCATAGCTTGGAAGCTCTCTCTCAGCTCTCTTTCTCCGCCTTTGAAGTTTGTCCCGTGATCAGACAACAATGTAGACGGTTTTCCTTTCCGCGATGTGAATCTTCGGAAGGCCATAAGGAATGAGTCTGTGCTCATGGTTGGAAGGAGTTCGATATGTATCGCTCTGGTGGTCATGCATTTGAATACAATACCCCACCGCTTCTCGGTTCCTCTTCCTTTCTTTATATACAACGGGCCAAAACAGTCCATGCCAGTGGAGTGAAAAGGCTTGTCGCCGAGTCGGAGGCGACAGGGAGGTAGGTCAGCCATCCGGGGTATGCTGGGCTGCGCGCGCCACTTTCGGCAGTCTAGACAGGTTCGCTGGAAGCGTCGCACTGCTTCTCTCCCTTGAAGTATCCAATAGCGACGTCTGATCTCCGCGAAGACTCTCTCTGCTCCTGCATGGTGCACATCCTCGTCGTATTTCTTTATGATCAGCTCCGTGACCTTGTGTCGGCTGTTCAAGACTATCGGGTACCCAACGTCATCCGGTAGGTCGGGGGCTCTCCGCAGACGACCACCCACTCTGATGAGATTATGGGCGTCGCTCTCGGTTGCCAGGTGGAGCAGTCTGCTGTCTGATGGGACGGACTTTCCTCCCTGTAGACAGTCTAGCTCATCGGGGAACGAGTCTCTCTGGGCTCGCCGCAGTAGAAGAAGTCCTGCTTCTTCGCAGTCAGCTGCTGAAATGTCAGTGGTGGGCTGAACCTCTGGGTGGTGCCACAGGAATGTCCCCAGCCGCGCACCCTGTAGGGTGAGGCAATCATCTATGTTGGGGTCTGTGGAGGCAACTGTGCTCAATCCACAGAACATAGGTTTCTTGTTTTCAGCCTCCTCTTTACTCGCCTCCCGTGGGGTGGGCGTAGGCCACTCTTCTTCCGGGAGCTTGAGGAACTCTGGTCCGTCACTGTAGATGTTGTGACGGGTGAGGTCATCTAGGGACATTCCCCGGGTGATGACGTCAGCTGGGTTGTGTTTGGTGTCCACATACCGCCAGCTTGCTGCTTCTGTTAACTCTTGAATCTCTGTGACTCTGACTCCCACGAAGACCTTGTATCTGCATGAATCAGACTTGATCCATGTGAGTACTGTCGTAGAGTCTGACCACAAGATTGTTCTTTGCACCGGGATGGTGAGTTCACGTTGGATTAACGTGGCTAGATGCGCTCCTGCTAGGGCTGCGCAGAGCTCTAGACGCGGGATAGATTGTTGCTTTCGTGGGGCTATTCTTGAGCGAGCCAGGATGAAAGCGGTGTGTATCTCTCCTCCCTTCTCTTGGGCACGCAAGTAGGCCACAGATCCATAGGCTACTTCGGAGGCGTCGCTGAAGACGTGTAGATCCATCTTGCATGTCTCTGGCCTCACTGTGGGTGGGAAGTAGCTGCGGCGTATGTTAACGCCTGGGAGTGAGCGGAGTTCCGTCTCCCACTCTCTCCATGTGGAGGCAAGGTGTGCGGGTATTGGGTCGTCCCAGCCCTGGTCCTTGTCCCATAGTGCTCGTACAATCATCTTTGCCCTGGTGGTGTAAGGTAGAATACATCCCAACGGGTCATATTGTCTGGCGAGTGTTCTGTACACACTCCGTCTGGTGGTCGGTATCGCCGTCGACCTTCCCTGCTCCGTGGTCAGGGGTTTGTGTCTATAGTGGAGCGAGTCTGTTTTGAAGCGCCAGACTAGTCCTAGTGTCATTTCTTGGGCTTCTCCTGGGATGGTTGCCATCCAGGTCTCGCTACTGGCTGCCTTGTCCGCGGGGGAGAGGCTGCGCAATACTTGCGGGTCGCTGCTGGCCCACTGCCTGAGATCAAAGCCGCCTTTGATCAGGGAGGCGCGTAGCTTGAGTAGGAGAGCCTCGGCTTCTTCTTGGGTCGAAACGCTTTGTAAACAGTTGTCCACGTAGAAACTGTTCTTCACACTGTGTCGGACCTCTTCATCGGCTGCTGGGTCCTCTGCGACGTGTTTCTGCAGTGCAAATGTAGCACAGCACGGGCTGCATGTGGTTCCGAAGGGGAGGACTTCCCATTGGTAGATGGCTGGGTGCTCATCTCCGATCCTCTCTCTCCATAGGAACCGCAGTAGGGGCTTATCCTCTTCCACTAGTCTCACCTGCAGGAACATCCCTTTGATATCCCCGCTGATAGCCACCTTGTCCTGGCGGAAGCGTAGTAGCACGCCTAGTAGAGAGGGGCCGAGTGTGGGGCCGGGCAAGAGCTCTTTATTCAGATTCTGGGATCCGACCTGGTAGCTGCAGTTAAACACAATGCGATCCTTGCCGTTGTGGTGGACCTTGTGGTGCGGCACGTACCATGATTCGGTCGTCTGATCGGCCTCTTTAATGTCAATCTTCATTACGTGTCTCGCTGTGATTAGCTTCTCAATCTCAGCGCGGTACACACTCTCTTGAGCGGGGTCTTTGGCTAGGCGCCGCTCTGTGTTCAATAGATACCGCTCCGTAGCTTCTTTCGTGGCGTGAAAGGTGGGCATTCCCTCTCGCCTCAGGAGTGGAGTTGCGTATCTCATCACTCCGCCGACTGTGACTCTCTTTGTCCCTTGCTCGAGGAGGTTTATGGCGTAAATGTCTTCTTTAGAACGAATGTCTTTCTTTTCGTTCTTAAAGGGCATTGTCTCTAGTGTCCATAGCCTCTCGACATGCTGCAGGAGAGTGGTGTCTTCTTCTGTCACTCTGGAGTGGAGGCAGCTAGTGGCTGCTGTTCGGTTGAGAGATTTAGCGAGGGGGCCTTGTAGTGTCCATCCTAGGCGGGTCTCGACTGCTGCAGGACAGCCTCTGGGTCCTGTATGGACCCGGTCTATCGGGACTATGAGGTCTGCATGGTCGGAGCCTATCAGCAGGGTCGGGGTGGCGCCGTCTATGAGCGGGATAGGTAGTTGACGCAGGTGCACATATTTATCCATCAGTTTGGCGATGGGGTAGGTGTACTGTGATAGTCCTATTTCTTGGCTGGTGAAAGCATTTGTAATCCTATACCGTCTCTCTGGCTGCTCGCTTGCAGCGATAGTGAAGGAGACATTCTCGCCTTTTATCGTCTTTAAATCTCTTCTTATTGTCCGAATCGTCATCTGGTTCTCGCTCCCCCGCAGTCCCAGCTGGGCCGCAGCGGATGCGAGGAGAAGGGTCTTCTCTGACCCGTCATCAAGGACGGCGTAAGTGTCCATGACTTTATCTTGGTGGCTCAATGTTACACGGACTACCTTTAGGAGCACCTGGGCGCCGCTGTTGCTGGCGGGGTCAATGTACATGACACTTGCCTTTGTGCTGCTCGATGGTGCAGGTGCAGGCTTTCTTCTGTTACTGTTGTGTAGGACATCTAGGTGGGCTCCGTCACACCGACTGCACCTCTTCTTTAGGCGGCACTCGGCTGCCATGTGACTGCGCGCACATCGGTAACAGCGCCTGTTGGACTTTATCCATTGACTCACTTCTTCTGCATTCATCTTCTTGAACAGGTCACATTGTGACAGCCAGTGTTCCTTCTCGCAGTACGGGCACACCATCTTCCACTTCTCTTTTCTCGAGGGGGTACTGTGGTTCTTACTGCTCGGTACTGATTCTGATTGGTGCATGACAGTCACTGATCTTCTTCCATCGTTTACTCTCCTAGGTCCCTCTCTGGAGCTTGGTGTGCTCCGCACGAATGTATCTAAGCGTAGGCTGCTGATTTCTCTCGTCAGGAAGTCGGCTAAATCGAGGAGGGATGGTTCGGGACCGTTAGGATCACGGTGGTCTCTTTGCCGCCTAAAGCGCTCTTGTCTGGCGGGCGGCAGCTTCTCTAAAATCCTCTCGACGTTAGAGTTGGCGTATAGCTCGTGCATACCCTTTTCTCATTGCGCTCCCAGCATCCCTACCAGGGACTGCACTTTTATAGACAGGTCGTCTAGTGAGCGATTGTCTGTTGCTGGGGGTAGGCGGTCAATATGCCTTATCTCTTGGATTACGTAATCCCATATACGTCCATATCTCTGGTCCAGCGCTGCTAGAGCCGCGGTGTATGGGGTCGTAGAGGTGGCATAGGCTAGCGCTATATTGTGCGCTCTGGGTACTTTCAGGTGCTTCAGTAATATTGCATACTTGTGGCGTTCGTCAACGACATCCACCATCATTGTCTCTAAGCACATCCGGAGCTCCGTGTACTGTGCTCGATTCTCATGGGTGAAGTCTGGAAACGTCGGTGTGCCAATGTATGACACCGTGGATGGCTGGCACATCGGTGAGCGTTGGGAGAGAGGCCTCCTAGGCGAGTCTCCTCTTGCGCCTCTCTGTGGGCTGGTACCGGCAGGGTACCATGGCCCGCTGGTCCAGGTGCTGTTCCTCGGGGCTGGTCGTGCGTCATGCTCACCCGTGAATAGAGTCGGGGGTCTGTAGCGCAGCGCCGCGGGGGTATAGCCTGGGCTGTACTGGACCTCCTGGTCCGGTGGAGTACTGTGCTGTCGTCGGGCTTGGTTCTCCTCCTCTCCCTCTTCTTCTTCTGTCAGGTCCTCTAGATCCTGTAGTCGTTTATTTAGCCTCTCCGCAGTGTATGCTGCTCCTTCCTTGTAGCTGGGTCTCGCTTGGACCGGTCGGGGAAGGGGGTCTGCGGGGGGTATAGGCTCTCTCTGGTGGTCAAGTTCAGGGTCGCTTGGTCGGTTAGGGGATGCTGCCCTTGACTGTTGTCTCGACGAGGCCCTTGAACCCCTGGCGGAGGGAGAGGGTGTTGCCCTGGTGATCAGCTGCTCCATTAGCTGCGCTTGTAGTCTGTCGCGCTCGCCCTGTAGTCTGTCACGCTCGGCTTCGCGCTGGATGAGAGCGATGTCGCGCTCTGCTTCTCTTTGGGCACCGTCAGCGGCGCGCTGGGTGTCGGACCGGTCTCTTGCCATATTCTCTTCCGTCTGAAGGCGTCTCATCTCCAGGCGTATGTGCTCTTCTTCGCTCCGTTGCTGTGTTTGGAGTCGATCGCGTTCACCCTGAAGTCGATCGCGTTCACCCTGGAGTCGATCGCGTTCGGTAGAGGCTGTCAGGCTGACGAGGAATGCCTGTGACAGCATCCTCTCCGCCTCGCTGGGGGAAGACGCTTGTAGAGGTGAGCCGCTCCTGGCTGTACTCGTTGGGGAGTCCTGGAGCTCTATCTCCTCGGCGCTCTCCTCATCTTGTTCCGTGCAGGGTTCCACCTCTGGAGGGTTGTCTTCCTCCCGGAGCTGGTCGGGGACTACTTCTTCGGTATTGGCGGGGGTTAAAGGCATGTCTGTTCCCTCCTGGTCCCCACCGTGAGCTTGGTCAGTTACATTAGAACCCACTAGGGCCTCTGTGGTCGGGGTAACCTGGTCTTTAAGGTCAGACATAATTTTACTTTCTACTTTTACCGCGTTTACCGTCTGTAGAAGGCTAGGTAGTTGACTGACAGCGTAATCCTCTAAGTACTGAGGTGTCTGTCGTCTGCGCCGCGGGCGTTCTACGTTAGGAGGACCGTTTCGTGGAGTGTTCATCATAGGCCATTTCAATATTAATAACACTATATTAATATTACACTAGTTACCCTCCGGCTCGAAGGACCAATTGTAACTTAGGGGTACAATTCCCTGACTGTATTGATAAGTATGGTATCATTAAACCACTACCGCTTGATGTACTTTAACTTCTGGCCATACAGTACACGATATCTAAGTATGATGAACACTTTCCCACATATGAAATCAGGTCCACACAAATATAACAGTCAAAGGTTTAATATAGCAAAAGGTATATACAACATTCACTTAATTACATTTATGATTTGAATGCACTTGTAAGGCAAATGAGTATTCGTAGGCAAATCAACACTGAATGTCCAATCTCTGGTTACGCAGGAAGCAAGTATACAACCTGGTTCTTTAGGGAACTATAGCGATGGTACTTAAGGATTATAGCGGGATACTAAAGGGGTCCTGCTGGTTGTAAGTCAGTAGGGGGGGGGGGGGTTTGGAGAGCCGTCAGCTGCATCCCATCTGGCCAACGATTCCTGGGGAGAATTCAGGTACAGAACACAGTGCCCGCAGGATCTTGATCCACAGATGAATACACTTGGGCCCTCTTGTAGACGGTAGCTGTAGGCTGTAGGTCCACAACGAAGGAGAAGCGAGGCGGCCTCGGTCTGGGTTGAGCGCCGTCTCACCTGGGCTCCTCTCGGGGTTAATTCCAACACTCACCGGCGTTGGCTGTTATCCGCTCCACAAATCAAAGCACCCAAAGCAAATAGATATTCCATGCCGTATAGGCTCAGCAGTCGTCCGGGTAGGTAATCCAATGTGCAGGTCCACTCGTCCTCGCCCAGAACTCCTCGGATGAAAGCACCACGCGTGGTCTGCCCAGCCTGGTTAAGACTCTAGATAACGCGAGGAAACGATGGGGGTGCTGCTCACTTTAGAACTCTAACCGAACGATGCACCATACATAATAGACTATTATTAACTTAATAGAAATACGTCCCACTCGACGGTACAGTGCCAAACTATGACAATTCAGCTATGAATTTACACGAGGTCTCAATGCCTATTCTGGGGCCAAATAGGCCATACTGCACCACACGTGGGTCGTGGGTGAGGCTTCACGTCTGTTACTAGGTTGGAGGGTAAAGGACTAATGGACTAAAAGAAAGTTCTACTTTACTTGCGCCATATTTATATGCACGGTGAACAAATAGTACCATTCGTATTTCGGTAGCCGTATTCCTACGCGGAACCGGGGCTAGTTGGGACATGTTCGTCGGCACTATTGAACTTGACTCAAGGGGCTTGTCTGCTGGCGCCAGGTTCTTGTCCAATGAGAGAATGAACTATTATGGGCTGTAGTAGACTAAAGGGATATTCAGTGTATATGTACAAAGAATATACAAGGGATATCAAACGATATACAAATACTATTAAATATATATCCATAAATAAATATATATATTCGGTTTAATCTGATCCTTCACAACAATTATTATTATTATTATTATTATTATTATTATTATTATTATTATTATTATTATTATTATTATTATTATTATTATTATTATTATTATTATTATTATTATTATTATTATTATTATTATTATTATTATTATTATTATTATTATTATTATTATTATTATTATTATTATTATTATTATTATTATTATTATCATTATTATTATCATTATTATTATCATTATTATTATCATTATTATTATTATTATTATTATTATTATTATTATTATTATTATTATTATTATTATTATTATTATTATTATTATTATTATTATTATTATTATTATTATTATTATTATTATTATTATTATTATTATTATTATTATTATTATTATTATTATTATTATTATTATTATTATTATTATTATTATTATTATTATTATTATTATTATTATGTGTATTAAGAAATTATAACTACAGTTATCTCTATTGCATGGTCTGCACCGTGTCCCTAACTGTCAGCATACAGACACCCCACCCCTTCGACACATTTACATTTACATTTAGTCATTTATCTGACACTTTTATCCAAAGCGACTTACAAGTTCTGTATGATAGGTGATCAGGGAGGGTACAACTCTATCACCTGAGTAACAATATTCTTCAGCGTGTTACAGTGCAGGTTAGTTTATTAGGATAAATGCCTGACTGTAAGGTTAGTTAGGCAATGGTCAGATTATGTTACAGCGACCCCTTCCATTGTGTGAACTAAAAATATGCTATGAGTATATGGTTCTACAATACAATACTTGTAGATGTACATGTTACAAAAATATAAACCATATGTATTTGAACGATGCCTGTAAAATATGTCAGATTTCTGCTGTAACTCTACAGGGCCGTATGCATGCCTTCCCTCCCCCTAAACTGCTAACCATCATGGGGTGTTTTAACACCTAATGGGGCCCAATTCACACCCCCACACACACACAGACCCTCACAGACACATATTTTCTGAACATTATATTTTCAGCACAGCTCTTTAAGCTATCACATATAACTTTTATAGCTATTCATATCTTTAACTGTAATAATTAATGTGAACAATAATACATAACACGGTAATGCATGCACTCATCTTTGTTTCACTACACACATGAGTGCATGCTTACCAACTATCCGTCTGCAACACTACTATCACCAACATCTAAGAAGGGAGATCCCCCCTTGAATGGCCCTTCTAAGGTTTCTCTCCTCCACAATGCCTGTGGAGCTTTCTTTCCCCTATTGTTAGGTTTTAGTGAGTTTTTCCTTACCTTCGCGTGGGGTATGTCTGGGAGTGCTTGCATTCTTTAATTTTTTATTTTAATTTTTTGCATTTATCTAAAAAAATTTGGACCTTATGGTGTTCTTGTTCTGTTCTTGACTTATTGTTATGTTTTCTTCTTGACTTGTTTAAAGAAGACCTGTACGGCCCATGGGGACATTAACGTGTGTTGTTTTAAGAATCTATTTTAAATAAAACGCTTCACCGAAACCTAATTACTACGACACCTTGGGGTGGTTGTAATCAGCCCCTCACCCCCGAGACGCACCCATCTAGGAGAACCTAGCCTCCATGCATCTGACTTAAACACTAGCCCTGTCCCCTGTTGGCAATACACCATGCTGAAACAGTTTCGACTTCAGTTTGACAGCCCAGCAGTTGGAAACACACAGATCTCTATGGAGGTATGCAACACAGGTTTCAGCTTACATTGTATTTTTCTTAAAAAAACAATCCTCCACACACACACACACACACACACACATACACAAACACTACATATTACATACATACATACATACATACATACATACATACATACATACATACATACATACATACATACATACATACATACATACATACATACATGCATACATGCATACATGCATACATACATACATGCATACATACATACATACATACATACATACATACATACATACATACATACATACATACATACATACATACATACATACATACATACATACATACATACATACATACATACATACATACATACATACATACATATATGCATGCATGCATACATACATACTGTAAGGGGCTGAGGGGAAGGGTGATCAATGGATGCTATGTTCCTGCCTGTTGGCTCCCCCCAATGGAGAGAAGAAGACTGACAGCTGCACACATGCAGACACACACACAGCTGTCTTTCAATTAGCAATCAGCATGCCTCTCAAAGAGGACAGACCAAGAACATCAGAGGGTGTCTTGGAATGGAGAGTGGGAGAGCTGTGGGGAGACAACCAAACCGTGAGTTAAACAGCCGGTAAGCCGGACAGCGGCCCGGCCTAGTTAAAGACTGGACTATAGCAAAGACAATTCGGTGCTTCACTGGGAGCCAGTATGATTTTTGTTTGTTTCTTAATTTTCTGTTTTGTTTAAATAAATGCCCCTGGCCATTGTCCAGCGGGGAGCTAAAGCTGTTTGACTGTGTGTTTGATTATTTGTACAACCATATTGCACCTTCCACCTACCCCTGTCTGCTACCTTTGTTACATTGGTGGAGAATGCAGGCATTGCAATATGTTTTTACAATAATCAAACACTGCATGGACAAATAGTAAACAGACTTGATTTTTGAAAAAAAAAAAAAAAACAGCATGGAGAACCTGGTGATACAGCTGTTAAAGGCCAATGAGGAGCAGAAGACTATGCACCGGGAGATCCTGGCAGAACAAAAGGCAGCAGAATGCTCTCATGTATGCAGAGATGAAGAAAGGTATGGCGCCAGGCCCTACCCATCACAGTGGAGCTGGGGGTCAACCCAACCCGAGCAGGTTTATCCCCAAGATGACTGAAAATGATGATGTGGAAGCCTATTTTCTGGCATTTGAACGAACAGCCACCAGGGAGGGGTGCGCTGAGGACACCTGGGCAGATCTCATTGGACCTTTTCTCACCGGGCCTGCGCAGCATGCCTATCTTGACCTCTCCCCTGAACAAGCTAAGGTATATACCCATCTAAAAAAAGAGACTTTGGCTAGGTATGGTTACAGCCTGCATGCTCGAGCTCAAAGATTTCATGAGTGGAAATACACCCCAGAGATGTCTGCCAGAGCCCAGCTGTATGACCTAGCTCGTTTGGGCAAATCCTGGCTGACTAATGACCCAGAGGGGGTGAGTGTGTTCGAGAGAGTGGTTATGGACAAATTTATCCGTACATTACCCTATGCTGCCAAGAAAATGGTGAGCCATGGTAACCCAACCGGGATTGATGATCTGGTCAATCTTGTTGAAAGCCACCAGGTCACAATTGAACTGCTAAAGTCAGGAAGGACTGAGCGACCAGAGGCTGGGAAAAACAGGAAAGTCCAAGAGAAGGCCCGAGTGTGGGAAAAAGAACCAGAGCGAGAAGACCAGGTGCTGAGACGCAGACGGTTCCCAGTGCTTGGGGATAGGAGGAGGTGCTTTGAGTGTGGAGAGGTGGGACACCTCGCCTGGGACTGCCCCACAAGGGATGAATCCATGCCTACTGCGGCCTCGGCTGGTGGAGGCTCAGGGAGGCCTTGCCACCTACTGGACTCCTGTTGGGCCACCGAATGCTCCCCTCCCCACATGGTGCCAGTAAAAATAAATGGAAAGGATGCAGGAGCACTGGTGGATTCAGGTAGTTCAGTCTCACTGGTCCAACCCCATTTCCTTGACCAGCTGGAACCTAGTGAGTCGATACCTGTGTCCTGTGTTCATGGGGATACCAGGGAATATCCTGTGGGTAAGGTTCAGCTCACCACACCTCAGGGTACCTGTGAACTGAAGGTGGGAGTGGTTCCCTGTCTCCCCGTCCCGGTGCTGGTTGGCCGAGACTGCCCCCTCTATGAGAAACTATACCGGAGGAAAAAGGTGAGCGAGAGAACTCAATATACTCGATGTAATGTAACCTCAAAAGGACGCAAACGTGTACTAACTTCCCCAAAGGTGTATTCCCCAGGAGGAGAGGCCTCCAAGCTGGTGTGTGTTGCTCCGGAGAACGATGACCAGAGCTCCACAGGGCCCAGCTCAGAAGAGGAGTTGGAGAACCCATTTGCTTCCTTTCCAGATGAAGTGAGCTTGGGGGAAGCCGAGCAGGGAGCCCAGCCCTTACCCCGGTTGAGAGGACAGTTTGGTACGGCCCAGTTGGGGGATCCCAATCTGCTGCATGCTCGGAGCAATGTGCAAGAGATAGAAGGGAAACTGGCTCCCGGGGTGAGTAAACTCTCATATCCCCATTTTCTGATAAAAAATCTACTTCTCTACTATGCTCAGATGGTGGACCGTCAAAAAAGATGTTTGCTAGTGGTGCCCAAACAGTATGTGTCCACAGTTTTACACCTGGCCCACAGCCATGTCCTCGGGGCCCATCTGGGGGTCGAGAAGACCAGAGACCGTATCAGGGGACGGTTCTATTGGCCAGGAGTGGTAAGAGCGGTAACAGACTACTGTCGCACATGCCCAGAATGTCAAAAGATGGCACCAAAACCCCACTTCAAAAATCCACTGATACCATTGCCGATTATTGAGGTGCCCTTTGATAGGATTGCAATGGACCTAGTGGGACCGCTAGTGAAATCTGCAAGGGGACACCAATATATCCTTGTTGTCCTTGACTATGCCACCAGGTATCCTGAGGCCATTCCTCTCCGGAACATGACAACGAAGGGCATTGCACGGGAGCTGCTCCAGATGTTCAGCAGAGTTGGGATACCCGGAGAGACACTTACGGACCAAGGGACCCCCTTTATGTCTAGGATCATGAAGGACATGTGTCGGCTCCTCAAGGTAAAACAAATTAGAACTTCAGTATACCATCCACAAACGGATGGTTTGGTCGAAAGATTTAACAAGACCCTGAAGTCCATGCTCCGGAAAGTGGTTGATAAGGATGGCAGGGACTGGGATCAGTTGCTGCCTTACCTCATGTTTTCCATTAGAGAAGTACCACAGGCATCTACAGGATTCTCACCATTTGAACTCCTGTATGGAAGGCAACCAAGGGGCCTACTTGATGTGGCTAGAGAGGCCTGGGAGGAGCAGCCCAGCCCACATCGCAGCCTGGTGGAACATGTGGAGGTGATGCGGGACCGCTTGAAGGTACTGTGGCCAATGGTAAGGGAACATATGTCACAAGCCCAGGAAGCCCAAAGACGGGTCTATAATAGGGGTGCACAGCCACGTGAGTTCCAACCTGGGGACAAAGTGTTGGTACTGGTACCCACCACTGACCACAAGTTTCTGGCCTCCTGGCACGGACCATATGAGGTGGCCGAAAGGGTAGGCCCAGTTAACTACAAAGTGCGCCAGCCAGGACGCCGAAAGCCTATTCAAATCTATCATGTCAACCTGCTTAAGATGTGGTATGCCAGAGATGTGCTGGTATCTTGTGTTTCTCCTTGTGTCTTCCCTTACTCCTCACCAAGGGATGAAGGTGTCGAGGTGACGTATGGGCCAGGGCTCTCAAAAATGCAGCTGCAGCAGATGAAGGAATTGGTGCAGAGAGCCTCAGGTGTGTTCTCCAGTGTACCAGGCCAGACCACCCTGGTGGAACACCACATCCAGACAGAGCCGGGTCGGAAGGTGAAAATGCGGCCTTACAGAACCCCAGAAGCCACTAGGGTCATCATTGAAGAAGAGGTCAAGAAGATGCTGACACTGGGCGTCATAGAGGAGTCCTATAGTGAATGGGCTAGCCCGATCGTCCTGGTCCCTAAGCCAGACAACACAAAAAGGTTCTGTAATGATTTTCGGAAGCTTAATGAAATATCTAAATTTGATGCCTATCCCATGCCTAGGGTTGACGAGCTGATTGACCGGCTGGGGGAGGCCCGGTACATCAGCACCCTGGATCTAACCAAGGGGTATTGGCAGGTGCCTCTAGCAGCTGACTCCAGGGAGAAGACAGTGTTTGCTACCCCCACAGGGCTGTACCAATACACTGTGTTGCCCTTTGGCCTGCATGGAGCCCCAGCCACCTTCCAAAGGCTAATGGACAAAGTGTTGAGACCTCACCGTGAGTATGCAGCTGCATATCTGGATGATGTGGTAATCCACAGTGAGGACTGGGAGAGCCACTTGGACAGGCTTGCCGCGGTATTGGAGGCTCTCCGCAAAGCAGGTTTAACAGCCAATCCAAAGAAGTGCAAGCTTGGTTTGGAGGAGGCTGAATACCTGGGTTTCACCATCGGACGAGGAAATGTGAAACCACAGGAGCGTAAGGTTCAGTCTATTGAAGAGTGGCCCCGACCAGCAACTAAGAGACAGGTAAAGACATTCCTGGGACTTACCTCCTATTACTCTTGTTTCATCCCTAACTACTCCTCTATAGCTGCTCCCCTCACAGACCTAACCAAAGCCACCAAGCCCCTCATGGTGGAATGGACGGAAGGGGCAGAGAAGGCGTTCCAGGGTCTCAGAGAGGCACTTTGTGCACGGCCCGTTCTGGTCACCCCGGATTTCACACAGGAGATGATCGTGCAAACGGATGCGTCAGAGGTGGGAGTAGGAGCCGTACTCTCTCAAGAGATACGAGGTGAGGAACATCCAGTACTCTACATCAGTAGGAAGCTGAACCAAAGGGAGCAAGGATATGCTACGGTAGAGAAGGAAGGACTGGCTATCAAGTGGGCACTGGAGCGTCTCAGATATTATCTGGTGGGCCGACATTTCTCTCTCGTAACTGACCATGCACCCCTAGTCTGGATGTCGAAAAAGAAGTAGACTAATGCTCGAGTCGGTAGATGGTTTCTTTCCTTGCAAGAGTTTGACTTCTCTGTGATCCACAGGTCTGGAGCCAAACACGGGAACGCAGACGCCCTGTCCCGGAGGGATGCCCTCTGGACCTTATTTGCCTCTCCCAAGCAGGGACTGAAGGGGGGGGGTATGTAAGGGGCTGAGGGGAATGGTGATCAATGGATGCTATGTTCCTGCCTGTTGGCTCCCCCCAATGGAGAGAAGAAGACTGACAGCTGCACACATGCAGACACAGACACAGCTGTCTTTCAATTAGCAATCAGCATGCCTCTCAAAGAGGACAGACCAAGAACATCAGAGGGTGTCTTGGAATGGGGAGTGGGAGAGCTGTGGGGAGACAACCAAACCGCGAGTTAAACAGCCGGTAAGCCGGACAGCGGCCCGGCCTAGTTAAAGACTGGACTATAGCAAAGACAATTCGGTGCTTCACTGGGAGCCAGTATGATTTTTGTTTGTTTCTTAATTTTCTGTTTTGTTTAAATAAATGCCCCTGGCCATTGTCCAGCGGGGAGCTAAAGCTGTTTGACTGTGTGTTTGATTATTTGCACAACCATATTGCACCTTCCACCTACCCCTGTCTGCTACCTTTGTTACATTGGTGGAGAATGCAGGCATTGCAATATGTTTTTACAATAATCAAACACTGTTAAAAGCTGCATGGACAAATAGTAAACAGACTTGATTTAAAAAAAAAAAAAAAAAAAAAAAAAGCATGGAGAACCTGGTGATACAGCTGTTAAAGGCCAATGAGGAGCAGAAGACTATGCACCGGGAGATCCTGGCAGAACAAAGGCAGCAGAATGCTCTCATGTATGCAGAGATGAAGAAAGGTATGGCGCCAGGCCCTACCCATCACAGTGGAGCTGGAGGTCAACCCAACCCGAGCAGGTTTATCCCCAAGATGACTGAAAATGATGATGTGGAAGCCTATTTTCTGGCATTTGAACGAACAGCCACCAGGGAGGGGTGGGCTGAGGACACCTGGGCAGATCTCATTGGACCTTTTCTCACCGGGCCTGCGCAGCATGCCTATCTTGACCTCTCCCCTGAACAAGCTAAGGTATATACCCATCTAAAAAAAGAGACTTTGGCTAGGTATGGTTACAGCCTGCATGCTCGAGCTCAAAGATTTCATGAGTGGAAATACACCCCAGAGATGTCTTCCAGAGCCCAGCTGTATGACCTAGCTCGTTTGGGCAAATCCTGGCTGACTAATGACCCAGAGGGGGTGAGTGTGTTGGAGAGAGTGGTTATGGACAAATTTATCCGTACATTACCCTATGATGCCAAGAAAATGGTGAGCCATGGTAACCCAACCGGGATTGATGATCTGGTCAATCTTGTTGAAAGCCACCAGGTCACAATTGAACTGCTAAAGTCAGGAAGGACTGAGCGACCAGAGGCTGGGAAAAACAGGAAAGTCCCAGAGAAGGCCCGAGTGTGGGAAAAAGAACCAGAGCGAGAAGACCAGGTGCTGAGACGCAGACGGTTCCCAGTGCTTGGGGATAGGAGGAGGTGCTTTGAGTGTGGAGAGGTGGGACACCTCGCCTGGGACTGCCCCACAAGGGATGAATCCATGCCTACTGCGGCCTCGGCTGGTGGAGGCTCAGGGAGGCCTTGCCACCTACTGGACTCCTGTTGGGCCACCGAATGCTCCCCTCCCCACATGGTGCCAGTAAAAATAAATGGAAAGGATGCAGGAGCACTGGTGGATTCAGGTAGTTCAGTCTCACTGGTCCAACCCCATTTCCTTGACCAGCTGGAACCTAGTGAGTCGATACCTGTGTCCTGTGTTCATGGGGATACCAGGGAATATCCTGTGGGTAAGGTTCAGCTCACCACACCTCAGGGTACCTGTGAACTGAAGGTGGGAGTGGTTCCCTGTCTCCCCGTCCCGGTGCTGGTTGGCCGAGACTGCCCCCTCTATGAGAAACTATACTGGAGGAAAAAGGTGAGCGAGAGAACTCAATATACTCGATGTAATGTAACCTCAAAAGGACGCAAACGTGTACTAACTTCCCCAAAGGTGTATTCCCCAGGAGGAGAGGCCTCCAAGCTGGTGTGTGTTGCTCCGGAGAACGATGACCAGAGCTCCACAGGGCCCAGCTCAGAAGAGGAGTTGGAGAACCCATTTGCTTCCTTTCCAGATGAAGTGAGCTCGGGGGAAGCCGAGCAGGGAGCCCAGCCCTTACCCCGGTTGAGAGGACAGTTTGGTACGGCCCAGTTGGGGGATCCCAATCTGCTGCATGCTCGGAGCAATGTGCAAGAGATAGAAGGGAAACTCGCTCCCGGGGTGAGTAAACTCTCATATCCCCATTTTTTAATAAAAAATCAACTTCTCTACTATGCTCAGATGGTGGATCGTCAAAAAAGATGTTTGCTAGTGGTGCCCAACAGTATGTGTCCACAGTTTTACACCTGGCCCACAGCCATGTCCTCGGGGCCCATCTGGGGGTCGAGAAGACCAGAGACCGTATCAGGGGACGGTTCTATTGGCCAGGAGTGGTAAGAGCGGTAACAGACTACTGTCGCACATGCCTAGAATGTCAAAAGATGGCACCAAAACCCCACTTCAAAAATCCACTGATACCATTGCCGATTATTGAGGTGCCCTTTGATAGGATTGCAATGGACCTAGTGGGACCGCTAGTGAAATCTGCAAGGGGACACCAATATATCCTTGTTGTCCTTGACTATGCCACCAGGTATCCTGAGGCCATTCCTCTCCGGAACATGACAACGAAGGGCATTGCACGGGAGCTGCTCCAGATGTTCAGCAGAGTTGGGATACCCGGAGAGACACTTACGGACCAAGGGACCCCCTTTATGTCTAGGATCATGAAGGACATGTGTCGGCTCCTCAAGGTAAAACAAATTAGAACTTCAGTATACCACCCACAAACGGATGGTTTGGTTGAAAGATTTAACAAGACCCTGAAGTCCATGCTCCGGAAAGTGGTTGATAAGGATGGCAGGGACTGGGATCAGTTGCTGCCTTACCTCATGTTTTCCATTAGAGAAGTACCACAGGCATCTACAGGATTCTCACCATTTGAACTCCTGTATGGAAGGCAACCAAGGGGCCTACTTGATGTGGCTAGAGAGGCCTGGGAGGAGCAGCCCAGCCCACATCGCAGCCTGGTAGAACATGTGGAGGTGATGCGGGACCGCATGAAGGTACTGTGGCCAATGGTAAGGGAACATATGTCACAAGCCCAGGAAGCCCAAAGACGGGTCTATAATAGGGGTGCACAGCCACGTGAGTTCCAACCTGGGGACAAAGTGTTGGTACTGGTACCCACCACTGACCACAAGTTTCTGGCCTCCTGGCACGGACCATATGAGGTGGCCGAAAGGGTAGGCCCAGTTAACTACAAAGTGCGCCAGCCAGGACGCCGAAAGCCTATTCAAATCTATCATGTCAACCTGCTTAAGATGTGGTATGCCAGAGATGTGCTGGTATCTTGTGTTTCTCCTTGTGTCTTCCCTTACTCCTCACCAAGGGATGAAGGTGTCGAGGTGACGTATGGGCCAGGGCTCTCAAAAATGCAGCTGCAGCAGATGAAGGAATTGGTGCAGAGAGCCTCAGGTGTGTTCTCCAATGTACCAGGCCAGACCACCCTGGTGGAACACCACATCCAGACAGAGCCGGGTCGGAAGGTGAAAATGCGGCCTTACAGAACCCCAGAAGCCACTAGGGTCATCATTGAAGAAGAGGTCAAGAAGATGCTGACACTGGGCGTCATAGAGGAGTCCTATAGTGAATGGGCTAGCCCGATCGTCCTGGTCCCTAAGCCAGACAACACAAAAAGGTTCTGTAATGATTTTCGGAAGCTTAATGAAATATCTAAATTTGATGCCTATCCCATGCCTAGGGTTGATGAGCTGATTGACCGGCTGGGGGAGGCCCGGTACATCAGCACCCTGGATCTAACCAAGGGGTATTGGCAGGTGCCTCTAGCAGCTGACTCCAGGGAGAAGACTGCGTTTGCTACCCCCACAGGGCTGTACCAATACACTGTGTTGCCCTTTGGCCTGCATGGAGCCCCAGCCACCTTCCAAAGGCTAATGGACAAAGTGTTGAGACCTCACCGTGAGTATGCAGCTGCATATCTGGATGATGTGGTAATCCACAGTGAGGACTGGGAGAGCCACTTGGACAGGCTTGCCGCGGTATTGGAGGCTCTCCGCAAAGCAGGTTTAACAGCCAATCCAAAGAAGTGCAAGCTTGGTTTGGAGGAGGCTGAATACCTGGGTTTCACCATCGGACGAGGAAATGTGAAACCACAGGAGCGTAAGGTTCAGTCTATTGAAGAGTGGCCCCGACCAGCAACTAAGAGACAGGTAAAGAAATTCCTGGGACTTACCTCCTATTACTCTTGTTTCATCCCTAACTACTCCTCTATAGCTGCTCCCCTCACAGACCTAACCAAAGCCACCAAGCCCCTCATGGTGGAATGGACGGAAGGGGCAGAGAAGGCGTTCCAGGGTCTCAGAGAGGCACTTTGTGCACGCCCCGTTCTGGTCACCCCGGATTTCACACAGGAGATGATCGTGCAAACGGATGCGTCAGAGGTGGGAGTAGGAGCCGTACTCTCTCAAGAGATACGAGGTGAGGAACATCCAGTACTCTACATCAGTAGGAAGCTGAACCAAAGGGAGCAAGGATATGCTACGGTAGAGAAGGAAGGACTGGCTATCAAGTGGGCACTGGAGCGTCTCAGATATTATCTGGTGGGCCGACATTTCTCTCTCGTAACTGACCATGCACCCCTAGTCTGGATGTCCAAAAAGAAGGAGACTAATGCTCGAGTCGGTAGATGGTTTCTTTCCTTGCAAGAGTTTGACTTCTCTGTGATCCACAGGTCAGGAGCCAAACACGGGAACGCAGACGCCCTGTCCCGGAGGGATGCCCTCTGGACCTTATTTGCCTCTCCCAAGCAGGGACTGAAGGGGGGGGGGTATGTAAGGGGCTGAGGGGAATGGTGATCAATGGATGCTATGTTCCTGCCTGTTGGCTCCCCCCAATGGAGAGAAGAAGACTGACAGCTGCACACATGCAGACACAGACACAGCTGTCTTTCAATTAGCAATCAGCATGCCTCTAAAAGAGGACAGACCAAGAACATCAGAGGGTGTCTTGGAATGGAGAGTGGGAGAGCTGTGGGGAGACAACAAAACCGTGAGTTAAACAGCCGGTAAGCCGGACAGCGGCCCGGCCTAGTTAAAGACTGGACTATAGCAAAGACAATTCGGTGCTTCACTGGGAGCCAGTATGATTTTTGTTTGTTTCTTAATTTTCTGTTTTGTTTAAATAAATGCCCCTGGCCATTGTCCAGCGGGGAGCTAAACCTGTTTGACTGTGTGTTTGATTATTTGTACAACCATATTGCACCTTCCACCTACCCCTGTCTGCTACCTTTGTTACAATACATACATACATACATACATACATACATACATACATACATACATACATACATACATACATACATACATACATACATACATACATACATACATACATACATACATACATACATACATACATACATACATACGTACATACATACATACAGGGCCGCCTGGGAGAAATGCGAGGCCCTGTGCGAGATTTAAACGCGAGCCCCCCCCCCCCCCCCCCGCCCCCCCAAAAAAGGTTAACATTTCAGGTTTTTTCATACAGTCAACATATTCTTAAATAATAGCGCTGCCCGAGGCGGGGCATGATACAGTCAACATATAGCAAGAGAGAGAGCGAGAGAGAGCTCCCGTTCTACAGTCAATATACAGTGTACAGAGAGAGAGAGAGAGACACACATTGGAAAGAAATTGAAATGCTATTTGGCCCTAAACAGAGAGTACACAGTGGCAGAATACCTGAGCACTGTGACTGAAGATCCTTGACTAGGTACAGACTCAGCGAGCACAGCCTAGCCATCGAGAAAGGCCGCCATAGGCAGACTGTGTGTGTTAGAAAGAGAGAGAGAGAGAGCATGTGTGTTTGTCGTGTGTGTGTGTGTTAGAGAGAGAGCATGTATGAGAGATCCAAAAGGACAAAGATCAACACTTAAATCCAAAGATAGAGAGAGAGACACATTGGAAAGAAATTGAAATGCTATTTGGCCCTAAACAGAGAGTACACAGTGGCAGAATACCTGAGCACTGTGACTGAAGATCCTTGACTATGTACAGACTCAGCGAGCACAGCCTAGCCATCGAGAAAGGCCGCCATAGGCAGACTGTGTGTGTTAGAAAGAGAGAGAGAGAGAGAGAGAGAGAGAGAGAGAGCATGTGTGTTTGTCATGTGTGTGTGTGTTAGAGAGAGAGCATGTATGAGAGATCCAAAAGGACAAAGATCAACACTTAAATCCAAAGAGAGAGAGAGAGAGAGAGAGAGAGACACATTGGAAAGAAATTGAAATGCTATTTGGCCCTAAACAGAGAGTACACAGTGGCAGAATACCTGAGCACTGTGACTGAAGATCCTTGACTATGTACAGACTCAGCGAGCACAGCCTAGCCATCGAGAAAGGCCGCCATAGGCAGACTGTGTGTGTTAGAAAGAGAGAGAGAGAGAGAGCATGTGTGTTTGTCATGTGTGTGTGTGTTAGAGAGAGAGCATGTATGAGAGATCCAAAAGGACAAAGATCAACACTTAAATCCAAAGAGAAGAGGGTCTATACCAGAGAAACCAAAGCAGCAAGGAGCCAATGGCCGACATCAGCTAAATAGGCTAGCCAGGTACTGTGACACCAGGCCACACACAGCTTTGGCCAACGGCCCAACGCTACCCAAGCTACACAAACGACCAAGACATTCACACACAGCACATGTCGTATCTCCAAATGTTGTGAAGTAGCATATGTTTTGCCTGGAAAAAAACATCGTTATTAACAAAACATTCGGGAGGGGAAGGAAGGAAGAGTGGGGTAATGTCATGACATTTTCATTAATCTTACCTGCACCAAGGAACGCAGGGCGAAAGGCCGCAACACAGGTCTCCACGTTGACGAAAGGCCTCTCGCTGGCGGGACAAAAATAAGCCAGAACCACCTGCTATTCTCACGGCTAATGTCAATGGTCGTAGCACAAGCTAACAGCTAACTCTAGCCTAGGCTAACTGATAGCATCAAACTAACGTTACGTGCGCAGCCGGCAGCTAACGTCGTAGCTAAACAGCTAACTGGCTAACACGGCTATCGCTAACCATTAGCTAACGCAGAAGCAAGCTATGCTGTTACCACTGAAACTACAACATGAGAAAAGCAATACAGGCGCTGACACCAGGCCACACACCGTTAGCTACTAACTCCATACTAAAACAGCTAGTCGACCAGTTTGGCTCCAGAGAGAGAGAGAGAGAGAGAGAGATCCACGGCGGGAATATAATAGGTTGCATGAACTCCCCATAACGCAGTATCAATGGAAAAGTTGGAAGGAGACTTTCTTGGCCCACGGTGTAATTTCTTCTGATCCATGCTGCTTTTGAAAAGACATCCACTTGCTCCTCTGAATAGCGCTGAATTAGATCATCCCTGTACCTCGTGTGTCCGAGAAGAGCCCGGAAACACTATCCTAAAATCTGTAGAGCAGCAAAGCCGCAGAAACCGGAACAGTGCAGTCTGCAGAGCCGCAGAGGCAGGAACAAGTCAGACACATTCTACAAACGTGTCTAATGTGAAATATATAAGCATATAAGCAAAACTAGATTTTAGGTCTGTGATGAAAAAGGGCCTCGCGGGAAGGGGGGCCTCACAAAAAAAATAAAAAATAAATAAATAAATAAAAAATATTTTTATTTTTATTTTTTTATTTTTTTTTGCGAGGCCCCCGTTCTCGCGAGGCCCTGTGCGACCGCACTGCTCGCACACCCCCTGAGGCGGCCCTGCATACATACATACATACATACATACATACATACATACATACATACATACATACATACATACATACATACATACACAGGGCCGCCTGGGAGAAATGCGAGGCCCTGTGCGAGATTTAACGCAAGCCCCCCCCCCCCCAAAGGTAAAAAAAAAAAAAAAAAAAAAAAATTATATATACATATATATATATATATATTTTTTTTATATACAGTCAACATATTCTTAAATAATAGCGCTGCCCGAGGCGGGGCATGATACAGTCAACATATAGCAAAAGAGAGAGCGAGAGAGAGCTCCCGTTCCACAGTCAATATACAGTGTACAGAGAGAGAGAGAGAGAGAGAGAGAGAGACACATTGGAAAGAAATTGAAATGCTATTTGGCCCTAAACAGAGAGTACACAGTGGCAGAATACCTGAGCACTGTGACTGAAGATCCTTGAGCACAGCCTAGCCATCGAGAAAGGCCGCCATAGGCAGACTGTGTGTGTTAGAAAGAGAGAGAGAGAGAGAGAGAACATGTGTGTTTGTCATGTGTGTGTGTGTTAGAGAGAGACTATAGCATGTATGAGAGATTCAAAAGGACAAAGATCAACACTTAAATCCAACAAGAAGAGCGTCTATACCAGAGAAACCAAAGCAGCAAGGAGCCAATGGCCGACATCAGCTAAATAGGCTAGCCAGGTACTGTGACACCAGGCCACGTGACACACAGCTTTGGCCAACGGCCCAACGCTACCCAAGCTACACAAACGACCATTCACACACAGCACATGTCGTATCTCCAAATGTTGTGAAGTAGCATATGTTTTGCCTGGAAAAAAACATCGTTATTAACAAAACATTCGGGAGGGGAAGGAAGGAAGAGTGGGGTAATGTCATGACATTTTACCTGCACGAGGAACGCAGGGCGAAAGGCCGCAACACAGGTCTCCACGTTGACGAAAGGCCTCTCGCTGTCGGGACAAAGCTATGGCCAGAGCCTTGTCATGGTGCAGGCCCGACTACATCTTCTGTCAAAGATGATGTCGTAGTCAGAGTGCCAGGGCCTGCTATTCTCAAGGCTAACTGATAGCATCAAACGAACGTTCCCAGCTGACGCTAAACAGCTAACTGGCTAACAGTTAGCTCAATCAGGCACCTGGCTGCATGTAGTAGCCGCATAGCTTGCTTCTGCGTTAGCTAACAGCTAACAAGCTATGCGGCTACTGTCTACATACAGCCAGGTGCTCTCACCAGGCACACACAGTTAGCTACTAGTAGTACTATATATTAGCTAGTCGACCAGTTTGGCTCCAGAGAGAGAGAAAGATAGATAGGTCAGGACAGGTCCACGGCGGGTATATAATCATAGGTTGACTCACCATAACGCAGTATCAATGAATGCGGCGCGGCCGGCGCCAATGGTAAAGTTGGAAGGAGACTTGGCCCACGGTGTAATTTCTTCTTCTTCTTCTTCTTCGAGTACTTTCCGGCAGACTGGACACCTTTCGGCGTATTGCTGCCTAACAGATTTATCTGCTCACAAGTTCTCTTCTCCTTCTTTTGAAAAGACATCCACTCGCCTCGCCTCGCTCCTCTGGATAGGTTAGCTAACGCTAGTTAGCCGTTAGCTAAGCTAGCTACTAGCCGACATCATCATGGCTATCCCGACTGAACCACACGTTAGCACTCAATATTATAACGTAGCTAAAGCTAACTAGCTGTCCCTGTCTTTAGCCGGGATGGCTAGCCTGACTGAACTGTCTAACATGCAACAACTTTCATCTTCAGTCCATCTGCCGAACGATGTCCTCTTCACCTTGGCTGGCATAAACTCCAATGCTGCACGCGCGGAATAGTCAGACGCTACCTTACCTGTAACCCCTCCCCTCATTGAAACCAATGCCTGCTGCAGAGCACCAGAGCTCCAATAGTGACCCAGGTGCAGACCCAGGAACAAGTCATTCTACAAACGTGTCTAATGTGAAATATATAAGCATATAAGCAAAACTAGATTTTAGGTCTGTGATGAAAAAGGGCCTCGCGGGAAGGGGGGCCCCGCAAAAAAATAAAAAAATAATAAAAAAAAATAATAAAAAAAATTAATAAAAGATATATATATATTTTTTTTTTTGCGAGGCCCCCCCTTCCCGCGAGGCCCTGTGCGACCGCACTGCTCGCACACCCCCTGAGGCGGCCCTGTACATACATACATACATACATACATACATACATACATACATACATACATACATACATACATACATACATACATACATACATACATACATACATACATACATACTTAGTGTGGTTACTTATAATCCCTGTTTACAACTTATCATTATTTTTCAAACAAATCAGCCTATTATTCACTTTACATTGTATTCTCTTTTATTTACACATATATATATATATATATATATATATATATATATAATACAATATAATCCACTAAGAAATGTGAAGGAGAATTAAACACACTCTTCCATATGAAACTAAAATATAGACACATTACATTTGTAATTTTCTTAAAAAATAATCACACACACACACACACACTGTTACGACCCCTGTGAGTCTAAGGGTAAAGGGCTGTAACATAACAGTTGGTTGACAGAAAAGATGGACCAGGTTTGTAAACAACAATGATATTTATTGAATAGAGGCAAAGGAAGCACATGTAGCTCAGGGGTGAGCCCAGGCCAAAACAACAAACAAACACCACTATACTCCAAATAAACACAATCTAATCTATGGTAAAAGAGATTACATTACCTAAACTACTCTTACCTAACCAAAACAGGAGAAAACAATGTCCAAAGGAAATGGCAGCTCACCCCATCTGTGCTTCCTGAGAAAGAGAGAAAAACACATTAATTATACAGAAACAAAAGCAGAATATATACAAAAACAAAACTATGGCTAACAATGCTCTCTCTGTGGCCATACACACACAAGGAAATTACTACTAAGCACCAAAGGCAATAAACGAAATGCAATACTGTCAAAGTTACAGGTTTACCAAAAACACAACATGCCTAGCCTCATGCCAGAGAGAGAGAAAGACTGAAGTGAGAAGCCATGTTTTAACAGGTGTGGGGTGATCCATGATTGGGTGGTGTGGATTGAGTGTTGGAGTCTGAAGCCATCCACCAATCGGTGCTGTATTGCAATAATGGAAGAATTGACCAATGGTGAAGGGAACAATGGCTGGAGGGAGGAAACAAACAAAATGGAGAACACACACACATGGAGACACACACTGGGGAATATATACATTGGGATGTAACACACACACACACACACACACACACAGTTTAGGGCCATAAATCATTCAAGAACTATGGCTCTATAGGGTCAGTGACAGTAGTTTTCTGTTTTCCTCAGAAAACGGAACTCACACCTCAAAACTTCTGTAGATACAGTCTGGTTCCAGACTGACAGACCTCAGGGTGAAACAGCCATGGGGGTCATTTAGTTCCACTTTTTAGACATTGTTATAACTGTTAATACAGATCTTTATTCAGAGGTACGTTATCTGTGCGCTGCAGACATAACACGTAGGCTAGGCCGAGACACCAGCACCCCGCCACCCCTCCTGCGCTCAACAGTCAGTGATCACATGGGTGCTGTATGAAACTCCTACACACAATAAACACTAGAGGGATGTAACCTTCTGCAGAAACACCCCCTGGGGTTTCAGACTGACAGAGAGACATCCAGCATACTGAGATGGTTCACTTTGACAGCCAAGATCGGAAACACACACAGGTTTCTATGATACATTTTCTGTTTATCTACACATATACAATATAATACATAAAAGATATGTGCAGGATAATTGTCTAAAGATTGTGACATTCTCCATGAAGCCACATTATAGACCATTTGTATTTTTCTTAAAAATAACCCTGCACACTGCACACACACACACACACACACACACACACACACACACACACACACACACACACACACACACACACACACACACACACACACACACACACACACACACACATACAAGGTCGTAAATCAATACTTACCCTGACATTGACAGAAGCTTTAGACTTCCCTGATTTGATATCCTCATCCATTTGTACCGCCTCCTGTGCTGAAAACAGCATGGGGCTGCAGACTGGCAGAGAGATATCCTGCATACTGAGATGGTGCACTTTGACAGCCTTCAGATGGGAATCACATCTATGAAGCATACATTTCTTTATTTACACATATACATTATAATCCATAAAAAAGAAATGTTAAGGAGAAGTGTCTAAACACTTTTGCATTTGGCTTTATCCAAGAAACCACTTTATAGACACATTGTATTTTCTTAAAAATATTCCCACACACACACACACACACACACACACACGCACGCACACACACACACACACACACACACGCACACACACACACACACACACACACACACACACACACACACACACACACACACACACACACACACACACACACACACACACACACACACACACACACACACACACACATACACACACACACACACACCCACACAGGGTCATAAATCAACACTTACCCTGGTACTGACAGAAGTTTTCGGCTGATTTATTCTGAAAATCCCGCCTCCATTTTGTCCCGCCTCCGGATGTCCCTCCCCCTATAGCCCCGCCCCCCTCCTAAACCGGAAGTCCCTCCTTCCCAAACCGGAAGTCCCGCCTCCTTGAGCCTCTCGACCAATCAGAAAATGGGGCGGGGCTTAGGGACATAAACCATCTCAAACGGGGGCGTGGCTTCAACCAATCAAACTAAAAGGGGCATGGTTTGCATAATGAGACAGGATGCGGATACTAATTCTCTCTCTGTCAATCATGCAGTCACGAGCGCCAGTGATGTAACTGACAGAATGGTTTATTTTAGCTCATAATTACTGTTTATATTGTACATATCTCGCAGTCCTGTACATTGTGTGTTGTATATTGTGTCCTATGTGTTTACTTTTGTGTTTATATTGTCTATATCTTTTTGTATATACACCGTGGGAATGGGGGGAACGCAATTAAAAAGGTCTGTATGTCTTGACTTGCACAAATAGAAAATTGTGATAAAAACTTTATTAACGATAGGTTATAACTATAACCAAGTTCTGTGAGTAATGGTGACGCTCGGCGTCACTCTCTCTCTGCACTGTACCTCGCTCGTGCACGCGCACTGAATAAAAAATTCCACAAACTTTACATCCCAACATCCGTCTGGCCACACCCCCATCAGCTTACCTACATAAGCTCCTTCCCAAGCTTTCACCACAAGGCGAGATCAAGGGCCGCAGTGGCGTCGGACGCCGAGCGTCACCATTACTCACAGAACTTGGTTATAGTTATAACCTATCGTTCTGTTTCGTAATGGCTCTCGCTCGGCGTCACTCTCTGCACAAGGGAGGCCGAGCGAGAGCCATCGGCCGACAAATGTACCCCGCTGAGGCCCCCCACAACCATCAGATCAGGGAGGACCGAGTCCCCCCGACCCCCCCTAATGGAGGGCACCCCCCCTATTGGAGGATCACGGGAGGGCGACGGATCCGACCGTGCGAAGAGGCACTCAAGCAACTCAACGCACAGGGTGAGCAGACCGTGGCCTGACCCCACGACTACACACACGCACAACCCGCATGCCAACCGGGAACGAACGGAAGGAACAACCTCGTTACTGCCCCCAGAATCACGGGATCAAGAACAAACCCAACCCCGTGGCAAGGCCGTAGCAGCGGAGCGCGAAGGAAGACCCAGACCCACTGAAGGGACTGGATCCCCTGGAAAACGGGGGCCCGGAGAGGTCAATGACACCAGGCATCAAGACCCCACCAGGGGGTCACTTAGTGACACCGCCCCCCACATCGCCAGCGTATTCGGATAAGGCCCCTCCAAGAGCGGGCCCTTTCCCCCCAATAGCACACCACCTGGTGCACTGACCCTGCAGAACAGGCAGTCAGCATGGCCGTAAGCACACAAAAAAGGTTAACCAACGGAAGCAGGCAGCGCACCGGGGAAACCAGGCAACCTGGAGCACTGTGGACGAGACAGGCGCCAAAGGAGTTAGCTGAGAACAGCCCCCCCGGTGGAAGGGGCGTATGCTGGCGTTGTTGCATGACCAAGCCTCCATTAAAAGAAACCCACCCAGAGGGGTTGAGGCAGAGAAGGCTGAAATGATTGGCAGACGTCATGAACGTGCAGGGGCACACTCAACCGGGTAACCCGGGAGTTGACACTGCTCCAACACACCAGGGAATCAACCACCTTGTCGTTACCCTATGCAGTGGTTGTTCCTATAACCCCTCAAGAAAAAACTCCAAAACACACCTGCGGGCATAACTGGCTATACCGCAGTACAAGTGTTTCAGTTTTCAAAAAAGGGTTATTCCAGGCCTACGGGTCGACGAAACATTACTTCGGACCGGGCCCGGCGGCACGGGAAGCACAGGGTTGCCAGAGGAGGTCCAAGACCACCCCAACAGCCCCCTCTTCGCCACGCGTGAGAGAGGAGCGAAAAGAATGGAGAACCAGCCCCAAGCACACCGCACTTGATATTCCCAGGCGGTCTCCCAACCAAGTACTAACCAGGACCAAACCTGCGTAGCGGCCGAGATCGGACGAGATCGGGCGTGTACAGGTTGGCATGGCCGTAAGCCATTACGACAGTGCAGAGTACAATATGTACCCAACAAGGGTCTCCATAGCACCTAACCCTGTGACACCCGGACCGACCTGGCATTTTTCCTCCCGAAAAAAGCACAAGTCCCTCGGGGTACCAGAACAGCAGATCTGCATCCCCGGCGGATAACAGGTTAACCAACCTGGACCAGCGTGACCAGACCAGTCCCGTGTCCTAACCACGCCGACATGCCCACTCCAGGAGAGGGGGTAGGTATGCGTGTCGATCTAAAACATGAAAAGAGGGCGCCACCCAGACGGTCCTCATTTAGACCGTGCTCAGTGGCCCACCCCAAGGGCGTGAGACCCCTCTACCTATGTTCAGATCTATTCCGTTAACATCCCCCAGATACGAACGAGAATTCATCGAGACAACCTAGTCTTGTTTTCCAACTTTCTTCAACTAGCAACCTCGTCAAGTGGGGATCTACCGAAGGCACTTCCTTGTGGTGAAAGCGAAGAAGGAGGCGAGTGTGTGGCCCCACCCCTGCTTATGTAGGTAAGCTGATGGGGGTGTGGCCAGACGGATGTTGGGATGTAAAGGTGCATTGTGGAATTTTTTATTCAGTGCGCGTGCACGAGCGAGGTACAGTGCAGAGAGAGAGTGACGCCGAGCGAGAGCCATTACGAAACAGAACTGTATTTTCGCCAGGTATGGCACTGATTTGAAAACATTTTTTCGCAGAGTAGCTTAACTTCACAACTTTGCCGGTCACACGCTGGACTGCTGTAGTCAACAAATGCGTCGCATATTCAGCAAGGTCAAGCAGGTCTGTGATGTTAGGAATATAAATGTTGGACCTGGTTAATAGTTACCTGTTGTAAATAATTTCAGAGGTCGCAACGTTAACGTTTTTGCATTTAGAACAACAATAAATAATAGTATTTAATTAGGTATAAATGAGTAATTTGAATGTGACCCGGAAGTATTTGAGACATATGGTAATTGTGCCCAGAAAATGCGCAGCACGTCACATCTGGCTGAAAACACCTGCCTACGAGGGCTGTTATTTGCATAGGAGTGTTGCGTAGTGGGATTTAATGGCATTAAATGTTTCTTATTACCTCTATGGTTACATTCTATAAATTAATATATCCATATATTATCGGACGCTACAAGCATGTTGCGCATAGCTGTCAACCATCACGTTTTTCCCGGGATTGTCACGTATTTCAACCTTCTTCCTGCCCTCTTCCCGGTTCACATATTTTTCAAGTTTTAAATTTTTTTTATAAATTTTTACAAAATGGCTGCAATTCCCCTCTGTGACGACAGGTGGCAGCACTGTAGATTAGAACGTTAGCACAGGAAGTCAGACCGAAAGACGGTTGCGACCCGAAGAAGAAGAAGAGCAACCGGATAAAGGAGGGGTTTAGCGCGAAATGTATTACATTCTACGATGGACTTGAGAGAGGATTGTGCGGTTCCACCAGCAGCTAAGAAAGCCAAGAAGAGCTGCTGCAAATATCTCGCCAAGTGGGAGGAGACGTTCCCGTACCTCACGAAAAGCAACATTTCAACAATCTATGCTTTTTGTAAAGTATGCCACGCTGATTTCAATATCGCACACGGAGGAAAACACGATGTCAGTCAGCATGACAAATCGGCGAAACACAAGCGAGGCATAGAGGCTATGAAAAATGCCCGTGTTATGACTACGTTCGTGACGAGAAACACATCAGAGGCTGATCAAGTCACCAAAGCTTGTATATTGTAGTGTACATAGGAACCCGTTTTTCAGGTACTTGGCATGTCTTTTTTTATCATGCATATCTTGTGTTAGCTGTTTTTTTATGCCTATTTTTATTGTATTTTGCACAATCAATGCGGGCGTGACCACCCGCATTTCACTATGTGACAAATAAACCTCTTGATTCTTCTTGAGTTGTAGTATTAATATGTAGCCTACAGTGATGAAGGTATAAAGACACTATGGTAATACATTGATTGATTGCTAACTTTAACAGATTGCAGAATGGGTACAATACAGTATGGCGCAATACACAATTGTTAAGGGGATGCAGACCAGAGAAGGAATTCTTCCCCCATTTTCAATTCATCATAACATTTATGTATGAATTGTAAGATTTCAATAAATATGAACATATTAATGCTATACTACTCTGCCCCCCCCCCGTTCTCCTACTGTACTCTTCATTAACTCATTCAGCGCCAGTCACGATGATAGTCGGGTTAACTCGCCATCGCTTGAGCGCCAATCACGAGTATAGTCGGGTTTTAATCGTTATTTCTTTTATTAGCGATATCCATACATTTTTATCCATCGAGCCTGATGTTATCGTTGGGAATGGGTCTGAGCTCGCAAAAGGGCAAATACCGCCGCCTACGCCTTTCAGCTGGTATTGCACTCCACTGGGAAAGGTGTAGTTTCTTTTCTGGGACGATCCAAGCCGTTTCTCTGGAATTACTCAGAAGCACCCAAAGTTATACTCATATTCAAAAGGCTATAAAACGGAAATGTACCGATGAAAAAACAATCCGTTTTGTACATGTTGACTGGAAGCAACTCACTGATAATTGACGGGTGTATTAGACCCATAGCTATAATTTAAGATATATTTTAAGGACTCGCAAATCTTGCAGTCCCCCCATTGACTTACAGCGGTGGCGTACTAGTGTCATCTCGTGGATTAAGCGATGGCGCTGAATGAGTTAAAGGGAAACTACACCCAATTTAAAGGAACAAGCCAACATTTGGGGAAATTAGCTTACCGTCTTCTCCAGAGAGAGAGACAAGAAGATAGATACCAGTTTCCTCTCTGTGCGTTCAGTATAAAGCTATCTGGCTGCACGTTAGCCTAGCTTAGCACAATTAATGGAAGTGGACATGGCCGGTTAGCCTAGGCATTGTCCAACTAACACCACTCCCGAAGTCTAACTGGCCATGTCTGCTTCCATTCATTGTGCTAAGCTAGGCTAATGTGCAGCCAGATAGCTTTCTACTGAACGCACAGAGAGGAAACTGGTATCTATCTTCTTGTCTCTCTCTGGATTTCTTTTTTGCATGTTCCTTTAAGAATAAATTTGTGTTATTCCTATAGTTTAAATATTTGTGAAAACAAACAACTCTCTCCCTACTCCAAAAACTAGAGCGCTATACCAGGGATCCCACAGGGTCTTACATGTAATAATCAGAATTGTAGGCCTTTAACACTTTGGCTGCCATGCTATTCGGTAACATTACCCTTATAATGCCAGCCTTCTAGTTGTTTCCGTGGTCGTTGCACTGTTTGCGAAGCTGTGTTTGTGTTCTGTATTATAGCTGTAGAGACACGGTGTGGCTCATTTTGACAAACATTACTTGTAGTCCAGCATGGGAATACGTTTGTTTCCACACACTATAGTTTGTAGTTTATTACACGCTAAACATCGCCCATTTCCAGGATAATAGTATTTTTTCATAGATCGCGAGATAAAACGCGTTATGTGCAATAAGCCCAAACCGTTCCGGCTGATCCCCTGAAATCCAGAATACTCCCAAATCAAAGGTATATGACATGTAGATATATACCATCACAAAATCATCAAGGGGGGGGGGGGGCATGTTTTTCGTCCGGTGAAACACAGAACTGTGATCGTTAGAAAAACATGTTTCAGATTCTGTAAAATAGACATAGAATGTACCTTACCTTAGCCAGAAAGTATTCCAAGAAGAATAATTCCAAGTGATCGCATCGCCATCGCGATTAACAGTGTATATGTCTGTACACGTTTCGATGGTCAAATACGCTTAGGCGACGGAATGTCTAGGCGATCAATGTGAATCTATGTCCCAACAGGAGGAGTGGCCACTGGCCAAGCAGAAATGGAAGGAGTGTGATTCAACCCAAGCCATCGCAGTTCAGACATGGACGATACTGCCACCTGGTGATAGTCGATCGGCATTGCAGTTCTAATGTGTGGGGATGGTCAAAATGATGCAGATCGCTCTGGGCAAGTCTGTAGACCGGGGATCAAAGTAAAAAGATCAAACGATCCAAAAACAACTTTTTACGCACTCAACCATCGGCGCCCAATAACGTTTTTAGCACAGACTGTGTTAAAAATCTTAAAAAAGGTCTTAAATGTGATTTTGAATTGATTACATTAGGATGTTGTAGAATCTATGTTGCGATAACTTCTCTGAATCTCATTTAAATGTGGATTAATTTACATTTGGGGGAAATGTCCGGGTTGCAAAGTAAGCAGTATGGTAATACTGAGACTATCACCGCCGCCCCAACATTAGTATGGAATTACTTCTTTCAAAGCTTCCTTCATACTTGTTTAGCTAGTATGGCTGTGAAATATGTATTGAATTCTATTCAAAGGGGTCTTAAAGAGGTCTTAAAAAGTCTTAAATGTAATTTGTTTTCAAGTTTCAACTTTTATTTTATTTGTCACGTATAAAGTACATGTACATTACGTTTCGGTGTAGTTATTCTATGACCTTTCCTGCACATTTTAACTGTTTTTATTTTACTTCTTTTTTATTCCTGAATGTATGTTTGTAAGTGCAAATAACAATAAACAAATAAACATTCCTGGACTGCTTCAAATCACTACTCAAATGAAATATCACCTCTTCACCAAATGTATTACATTTACATTTACATTTAGTCATTTAGCTGATGCTTTTATCCAAAGCGACTTAGAAGTTTTGTACAACAAGACAGCAGGAAGGGTACAACTCTATCAGCTGAGTATTAACGATTAATTGACTTTCCCTCCTTTATCCAAATGTCCCTCTGATTTCCTTCCCCTTAGTTTGTCCCCCTGTTAAGCGCCTTGGGTTTCCTGAATAAGAAATATTATAAGAAATAATTTATTATTATTATTATTATCACAAGTTTGAGTCTTACTTCTCCGTGTTGTAATCACAGCAAGGGCCTTTCTCATTCCTCCTCATCCTCCCTCCACATCCTCCACACACCTTCTTCACTCCTCCTCATCCTCTCCCACACTCTCGCACGCTGCCAGCTCTCCACTCAACACAGCTGCTCTCACCCCCGACACAGCCTGTGTCTACCTTCTCCCGTACTGCACAAGGAGTGCACCTGTCCTAAAGAACATTATCCCGTACTGCACAAGGAGTGCAGCTGTACTAACCCCAAGAACATTTCCATACCTGTCTGTCGCACATTCATTCTGTCAAACTGTCTGCTTGGGGAGAACTACATTAAAAAAACTAAAACGCTCCATTCTCTCTCCTCCTGTGTTTGCTATTGGGCTCCGCCAAATCCCCTTCTCACACTCCGAGGTTTCTGGCATTGGCAGAGAGGAGCTCATGTGCACTGATAGTGACTGTGACTGAACTTTCCTGAGCCGTAGAAATACTACTGGAATTCTTAACGTGGGCGGTGTTACCCTTTAAAATAAAGAAAATTTATATTGTACACTCTATGGTGTTAATAGCAACACAATTAATGACAATTTGACCACATCTTTTAACATGTCTGTGTTTTATTTGATCTGTTTCACACACACACACATGCGCACACACACGCGCACACACACACACACACACACACACACACACACACACACACACACACACACACACACACACACACACACACACACACACACACACACACACACACACACACACACACACACACACACACACACACACACACATACCGGGGGCAACAGTAGCTGGTAGTCGGAGGGTTCCCGGTGCGATTCCCGCTCCTCCCGGGCAGCGTGTCGAAGTGTCCTTGAGCAAGACACTTAACCCTTAATTGCTCCCGGTGAGCAGGTTGGCACCTTGCATGGTTGCCTCCGCCGTCGGTGTGTGAAAGTCTGAGTGAATGGGTAAAATGTGAGGAAAAGAAATTGTAAAGCGCTTTGGATAAAAACGCTATATAAAAAAATGCACCATTACACACACACATACACGCACACACACACACACATTCGGCTCTGTTATAATAATAATAACTTTATTTGTATAGCACTTTTCATACAGAGGTTGCAGTTCAAAGTGCTTCACAACAGTAAAAAATACAGGCATGAGCGAGCATAAAAAAGATAGACAGATAGCAAGGTATGGTAAATCACAGTGTTTCACATTAGGATCTAGCATCCCAATAGGCTCTCTGTTTACAGTTTCATTCAGTAATACAAATAATAAAAATAGTTTAAAATGATTCAGTTTAAAAATAGTCAAAAAATTATAAAATAGAACGGACATACAACAGGGTATTTAACATACAACAGAACAGTGAGTGTCGGGTCCCAGCGTGTTTTAAGGCCTCGACCATCATCCCCGTCCCCAAGAAGGCCAAGGTCACAGACAGGCCTTAACGACTACAGACCGGTCGCCCTGACGTCTGTGGTCATGAAGGTCTTTGAGCGCCTTGTCCTGGCCCACCTGAAGTCCACCACAGACCCACTTCTGGACCCCCTGCAGTTTGCATACAGAGCCAACAGTTCCACGGACGATGCTGTGAACATGGCTCTGCATTATGTCCTGGAACACCAGGACACTGCAGGAACCTACGCCAGGATTCTGTTGGTGGACTTCAGCTCGGCCTTCAACACCATACTCCCGCACATCCTGGAGCACCAGATGTCCCTGCTGCAGGTGCCGGACTCTACCTGTAGGTGGATTACGGACTTCCTGACAAACAGGTCACAGCGGGTGAAGTTTCGAATTAACATCTCCGATCCCAAGTCCATCAGCACTGGCTCCCCACAGGGCTGTGTTCTGCGACTGTCCCCACTACTATTCTCCCTGTACACCAACAGCTGTGTCTCTCTGCACCCCTCGGTCAAACTCCTGAAGTTTGTGGACGACACCACCCTGGTGGGTCTCATATCCAGGGGGGACGAGTCCGCCTACAGGAGGGAGATCGAGAGGCTGCTGAGCTGGTGCAGCTGCAACAACCTGGACCTCAACGCCCAGAAAACAGTGGAGAGGGTAGTGGACTTCAGGTGGAAGGCAGCCCCCCACACCCCGATCATTCTGGGAGGCACCCCGGTGGCCTCTGTGGAGTCCTGCCACTTCCTCTGCATGACACTCTCCCGGGACCTGAAATGGGAGCTGAACACCATCGCTCTCAATAAAAAGGCCCGGAAGAGGATGTTCTTCCTACGTCAGCTGAGGAAGTTTAGGCTGCCGAGGACTATGATGGTCCAGTTCTACACTGCCATCATCCAGTCCATTCTCACCCTCTCCATCATCACCTGGTTCCCTGCAGCCACGGTCAGGGACAAGGCCAAGCTGCAGCGGGTGATACGATCAGCGGAGAGGGTGATCGGCTGCCCCCTTCCCTCCATCGAGTCCCTACATTCCTCCAGGGCCTTGAGGAGGGCGAGGAAGATCATGGCAGACCCCGCCCACCCGGGTCACCGGCAGGCGGCTACGGCTGCCCAAGACATTAAAGTCCCGCCATAGACTCAGCTTCTTCCCCTCAGCAGCTCACCTGGTAAATGAGTCAGGTGTCCCCCTGCTCCCCCCCTCCCCCCCTCTATGGCGAGCTGCTAGGGCTGGACCTCTGGACTTGAACTGTGCTGCACTGTTTCCATGTCCCCTACCACTGCACTTTACTGTCTTATTGTTGTCTCACTGTTCTGTCCTGTTTTGCACTTACTTATTTATTTATCATTATTATTATTATGTTGTTCATATTTGTGAAAATATCAATCATGCACTGTATTGTCAAATCACGTTCCATTTTGTACCTGTACATAATGGTGAATAAAGAAATCTGAATCTGAATCTGAATCTGAGATAAAATTAGCTTTGAACCGACACATGAATTTGATAGGCAGTGTATAAAAGTAGGCAGGGTAAGAATCTATAATAATATTTCCCCTTGCCACTAGGTGGTAGCAGATATCTATCTTGATATCTATCTATTTGCCTGCATTACTCCACATGTTGTCATTGTTCATAAAAAATAGGGAAACAATGTCCAGGCACACACTCCAGGTTTTTCCAAATTTATTGGCAGCCTGTAATCATGACGTTTCGGTGTGAACACACCTTCTTCAGAATGGCTTGCATGAAGCATGAAGGGTAAGTGACCCTAGTAAATACAAGTCAAACAGGAAGTGACAACATATGAAGTGACAACACATTCCCACAAGAGATCTGCAAAAAAGTACAAAATACCACTTACAAGCACAACCTTTTCAGAATTATGTAAATCAAAAAGAAGCATGTAAATAAAAATAAAAAATAAACAGTAAATCACAAAGAGATATATCTATATATAGTTATATATATTTCATACAGAGTAGGCCTACATCTTAAACTCTAAACATAAACACTCATGACCCATATAAGCCATCTTTCAATTATAAAGAATGATAAATGAAAATAGTAAACAATCGAATGAAATAATCAAATGAAACAGGTCAAAACATTTTCTTCATTGAGGCCTCTAGGCTCTAGACAATCCAGAACATGAATATAGAAGCATTCCCTTTGTAGCAAGAGCCTGTCTCTGTCGCCGCCTCTTGGTGGTCTCAAGACCTGCTCTATACCCATGTATTTTAAGCCAGAAATATCATGTCCTAACTTATGTCCTTGCAACCTTTACTATGTTGGAAAAACAAGAAGACGTTTTAAAAATCGAATTTCGGAGCACAAATGTTCTATAAGAAGAAATGACGAGAAGTCTTCAGTTGCAAGGCACTTTAATAAGTTAGGACATGATATTTCTGGCTTAAAATACATGGGTATAGAGCAGGTCTTGAGACCACCAAGAGGCGGCGACAGAGACAGGCTCTTGCTACAAAGGGAATGCTTCTATATTCATTTCACATCCTGCTTATAAAGACCAATGGGTAGGCGGTCAGGTGGCGTAGCGGAGATTGCGTTCGTCACCAACGCCGGAGACGCTTGATTCGCCTGTTCGAATCCAGCTCACAGCTCCGGCGTTGTCACCAGCTTGGCTGGCCGTTCACACTAATACAATTGGCTGTATTAGAGGGTGGGAAAGCTGGCGGGGTAGGTCCGGGTCGTTGTAAACAGCGACTCCTACAGTTCGGTCGGGGCGCCTACTCAGCACGGATAGGATCTAAGGGGGGTAGTGTGATCCTTCCACACTTTACACCCTCTCAGTGAGAGTCCGCGCTGCCAGGTGAAAAGAAGCGGTTGATTGGCTAGACGTGTGTCGGAGGAAGCACGTGATAGCCTCCACTCTCCCAGACCGACTGTGGGGGGTAAGTGCGCAGCGACCAGGAAGGGGATTGGGAATTGGCATAACGACTAACATTGGGATGGGAGAAAATCGGAGGAAAAAGGAGGGGGAAAAAGATTAAAAAAATAAAAATAAAAATAAAAATAAAAATAAATAAAAACCAATGGGTTGTGGTCGGTGTATATTTTAACCGGTACCTGAGACGAACCAACATACACCTCGAAATGGGAGAGGGCCAAAACCAAAGCCAATGCCTCCTTCTCGATTGTCGAGTAGCGCCTCTGGTGTACATTAAACTTTCTAGAGAAGTATGACACTGGGTGCTCAATACCCCCGTCATCGTCCTGTAAGAGCACGGCGCCTGCGCCCAACTCACTAGAATCCACAGCCAACTTGAAAGGTTTTGTGAACACAGGCGCTGCGAGGACAGGGGCACTGACCAGAATTGACTTCAATTGCTGAAACGCAAAGGAACACCTAGGCGTCCACTGAAATGGGATCTTTGGACTCAATAGATCTGTAAGGGGAGAAGGTACCGCCGAATAGTTCCTGCAAAACCCTCTATAATACCCTGTCATCCCCAGAAAGCACCGGAGATCCCGACATGTAGCTGGCTCTGGAAAGCCAAGTATAGCCTCCACCTTAGAGTGGACAGGGCGGACCTCCCCCGCCCCACTACCTTGCCAAGATAGGTGACGGTCGCCCTGCCGAACTCGCACTTGGCCAGGTTTAATGTCAAGTTTGCCTTAACAAGCCGTTCAAACACCTCCCGCAAACTGGCCATGTGCCCCTCCCAATCGTCAGAATAAATGACGAGGTCGTCGAGGTAGGCCTCACAACTAGCCACGCCTGATAGCACACGATTTACCAACCTCTGGAAGGTCGCAGGTGCGTTGCGCATCCCAAACGGCATCACCGTGTATTGCAGGAAACTGTCAGGTGTCACGAACGCAGAAATTAGTTTAGCACGGTTCGTAAGTGGCACCTGCCAGTACCCTTTCAGCAAATCCAGCTTAGTTACGCAAGACGCGCTCCCCACCCTGTCGACACAGTTCTCCATTCTGGGCAATGGGAAACTATCCGGTTAGTCACATTATTTACCCGGCGAAAATCAGTACAAATCTGTCTTATCCGATTTATCCACCAATAAGCATGGCGAGCTCCATTAGCGAGCATATATTCCACCTCCCTCTGTAACCGTGCCCGCTTATGTGGATTCACGCGATACGTGTGCTGTTTAATGGGCAATGCCTCCCCCACATCGATGTCATGATGCAATACATTTGTGCGCGAAGGGATATCGGAGAAAAGCTCGACAGACGACAGCCAAGAGTGACCAAAGACTGTGTTTGTCAAACGTCCCTCCATGACCGATTTGGACGGAATAATGACGTCATCTTCCATTTCACCAGCTCGCTCTGAAAAGAAAAGGCTGTCATTACACACATCAACACTAGATGGGGCCAACACACAAGCCGACGCCGGCACAGTGGGCACACCTGCAGAGGGCACAATAACACTGTCAACAGGACCCACCAGAGGATTTCTCGCGTAAAATGGCTTAATCATATTAATATGACACAAGCGGGTCTTCCGCCCACGATCCGTTGTCTCAATTAGGTAATTCAGCTCCCCTACCTTTTCCCTAACCCGATACGGCCCACTAAACCGAGCCTGTAGGCTGGAACCTGTTACCGGAAGCAATACCAAGACCCTCTCTCCTGGCACAAACGTCCTTTCCCGAGCCTTCCTATCATACCAGCCCTTCATCCGTTCTTGTGTGTCAATCAGATTTGTTCTCGCCAGATCGCATGCCCTCTTCAGCTTTTCCCTAAAGCCACAGATGTAAGCCACAGTTCGGCTCACTCTCCCCCAACCATTTCTCCCTCAACAACCTGAGCGGCCCCCTAACTGAATGCGCAAATACCAACTCTGCAGGGCTAAAACCCAAAGATTCCTGCACCACCTCCCTTGCGGCAAACAATATCAAATGAACCCCCTCCACCCAATCATCCTCCGTGTCATGACAGAACGCACAAAGCATAGTTTTTAGTGTGGAATGGAACCTTTCTAACGCCCCCTGTGACTCCGGGTGATATGGACTAGAGAAACTATGTGATATGTCCAGCTGTTTCAAAACCTGCAAGAAGATACGAGATAAAAAAGTCTTACTTTGATCGGATTGGACCACGCGAGATAAACCGAACACAGAAAATAACCTCACCAAGGCCTGTGACACTGTCTTGGCCGTTATCCATTTCAGCGGAATCGCTTCGGGAAAGCGTGTGTTGGCACACATAATGGTCAAAAGAAAACTATTACCTGCTTTAGTTCTAGGGAGCGGACCCACACAATCAATGATAACCCTCTCAAAGGGTTATCATTCAAAATAGCGCCAGTGGAATGACATCATTAGGTTTCCCCACCACCTGACACGTTGAACACCCCCTGCAGTGCTGCATCACATCCCGTTTCAACCCTGGCCAGAAAAATGTTTGCAGCACTCTATCAAATGTTTTGTTGACCCCCAGATGTCCTGCGAGCCTGTGATCGTGAGCCAAACATAGAATATCATGACGGTACTTAAAAGGAACCACAACCTGCGTCACCACATTCCAATCATTCTCCAATGACGCATCGAGGTCAGGAGACCATTTACGCAACAACACCCCATCCCTCCCCGTCCCCCACAGTGGACGCAAAAAGACCTGACAGGCTTGAATCCCTAACCTGTTCCGTGATAAGCTCCTCGCGAGCTAAAGAAAACCCAGCCGTGCTACTGGCAGACTCACCCGAGGAAATAGTGGGCAGCAACGGACCGAGAGCGGCTGAAATAGATGAAACAACATTATCAGACTCAAGATGGGCAATTGTAGGAGCAAGCTGAGACGATGACGAGCCGGGTTGCCCCGGGAGTGCCCCCTCCCTCTCAGGCTCCCGTGGAACTACAACCTGGGGATCATCCCTAAGTGGGCCACTACACTCAGTCACCCTGTCGTCAGCCGCTACGATGGTGTCGAACAAGTCCACATCGCCCTTTTCCTCGGCCAGAACTTTAACAACCATGGCCCTCGTTACTGCACACGAGGAGAATACTTTCGGATACGCCTCTGCCAGGGCGTCTACCGCACCAGACTGTGCTGGCACACAAGTCACATCTGCCTTCATGAGGACCCTACCCCCTGCCAAGTCGTTCCTGAGAATTAATGACACCCCGCGACTGGAAAACAACTTTCCACCCCAATTACCACTGGGCCTGACACAAACTCAGATGTTAGGTGGACAGTGTGAAGCGGAACTTTCATCACATAAGACCTAACCGTTATCCCAGCATCCACCTCTGAACTACAGTCAAAGGGCAACACATCTCTCTGAATAAACGATTGGGATGCAGCCGTGTCCCTTAATATGGTCACAGGAACCCTCACCCCATCGCTAGATAAGGATACAAGCCCCCTGATAAACGGTAGGTAAGCTTTAATATCCTCACCCCTTTTGTCGTTCTCATCATATGGCCTCTTTTGCCACAGTTAAAACACTCACGTGTTTCAGACCTCACGCCCCGCTCAACAACCTCGCCCCCACTGATACCGCCAGAGGCCACAGTCTTGTCGCCGAAACCCCACCTCGGCCTACTCTCCACACTGCGCACAGGATAACTTGGTCTGTCAAAGAGTGTCTTGTGCGTTAGTACAAACTCGTCCGCAAGGCTTGCAGCCAGCGAGCACTCGGTTACTTTATGCTCATTCATGTACATAGCCACATTGTCGGGCAAACAATACCACTTAAACTCCTCAAGGAGCACGAGTTCCCGCATCTTACGTAGGGTGTCCACTTTCTCCGACGCGCACCACCGATCAAACAATAATTCTTTTTCGTATGCAAACTCCACATAGGTCTGCAAGCTGTTCTTCCTCAGAGCCTGGAACCGCTGCCTGTATGCCTCAGGTACCAGCTCATATGCCCTGAGAATTGCAGCCTTGACCACAGCGTAGTCCTGGGTATTTGGGTATAGCGACTAGGGATGCCCCGATCGATCGGCCACCGATCGTTATCGGCCGATAACTAGTATAAATATGCGATCGGTGATCGGTGATAATGCTTTATTTTTGCCGATCGTCAAAACCGATCGAAAAACTAGATCTCACTCGCTGAGTTCTGTCTCAGACGCTCCGTCTCCTCTTCCTCCTCCTCCTCCCTTCCCCGTGTAAACAAGCTCGGGCAATATTCTGCTCTAACCTAGTGCATGCAAGCTCCGTGAACTAACGTTAGCTACCGTTACTGTTTAAACAGAATGACCCAGTCAACTATTCACTTTTAGTTTAATACATGAGGCATTGTTAACGGTATCTAGCCGGCTAGCTACTGATAGCTCCTGATATCAACAAATGCTCCAGCAATAGTCTAGTAGACGTGCATGATAGCTCACGTTAGCTCACGTTAGCTCACGTTAGCTCACTGTTCAAAACGAAACGTCCCATTAAACTAAATAGTTCACTGAGGCGTTGTCTTAACGTTATCTAGCAGTAGCTACAGATAGCTCCTGATATCAATGTCTTATAACAGTGATTCGATGCGTATTCGAGCCCGGGCTTGCATCGCAATCACAAACGGGGCTAGCTGAGGGAGTAGGGTATATCTGCAGAGCCTAGGGTATATCTGCAGAGCCGCAGATGTACCCTGCTGAGGGCATGCTGAATGTGATTTGATCAAAGCAGAGTATACACACAGACAGTGGAGATAGCGAGCATTTTGACTTGTTGCGTGGTGGCGATGTCTCGCAGATAATACAACTACAAGTATAATTATATAATATATATATTTTATAAAAATAAAAATAAAGTATTTATATAAAATCATTTTTAATATTTTTAATCAAAAACGATCGATATCGGATCGGTATCGGCCGATATGGCTCACGACGATCGGTATCGGTGGCAAAAAAACGTGATCGGGGCATCCCTAATAGGGACGCATAAACATGTTGCGCTTTACCTGTAAGGACGCTTTGGAGCAGCAACGTCCAGTGTTCAATCGGCCACCTCAGTGTCGTGGCTACATTCTCGAACATGGACAAATATTTATCCACATCCTTTTCTAGAAACTGTGGCACTAGACGCAGGCAGTGTGCGACCCATAGCATGATCTTTGGGTGAGCCGCGTCGGGGGGGGGGGGGGGGGGGGGGGGGGGGTGCGCGGCGCGAGGAGTGCTCAGGAGTCGGACTGTGTAATCGCAGACGTTACTAGTCTGTAGCCTGTAGTAGGTAGAGTAGAGTTAGAGTAGACAACTCACTTACTGTCCGGCCGTCTGGACGGGGCTTCCACGGCACATTCCATGATAAAAAAAAGTATCTATTTAGTTAGATAGAGATGATTATCTCTCAGACTCCTGACTTACTAACAATATGAAATACTCCTGGTCCCAAGCATTATTTTCTCGACTGACGAGTCACTGAGCTTGCTTCGACCACTAGGAAACGCGCCCATATTTCATATCATATTTGAAGACCCTAATAGGCTACATTTATTTGCTTGCTGCATTTACATTGGCTGCGACGAATCGATACATTGGCTGCCTGCAGTGACGCTGACGCCCACCACAGTCACCACTGTGAGTGATGTGAATCTCAAAACAATGATTTATATTTAACTAATAATAGTCCCCACGGCCACCGGAGCAGCACCAGCCGCAGGTGTAATTGCGCCTCTAGATGATCCGATTCCCGCCTCCTGCTGCTCTGTCAGCTTCACTGTCAGTGAATAATATATAATAGTAATTTAGAGACCCCCCAAAAAATCGCAAATCAAGTTTGCAGGGGAGCTGATGTCTGATCTAGGGGAGCTATAGCGGTCCGGGCTCCCCTCGTGGATCGCACCCTGGACGCAGGTACTTAGTTACATCGAACCTAGGTTCCTCAGGATGTGCCGCCTGCGCCTCTACCCCAAGCCTCCTGAGTTCGAGCTTGTGCGTGCGAGTGTGTTCCGCTTCAGCTTGGTCACGGTCGACACGCTCCAACTCATGTTCCGCCTCCGCGTGCACACAATCCGCCTCCGCATGTTTTAACTGTTTGAACTTAAACTCTAGTTCTAATTTCCGCAGCACTAGTGAGCTATCAGAGACTGGGTCTTACTCCTCCTCGCCAACCGAGCACTGCAGCACCTCCTGGGCGGTCAGAGCCTCCACCAATACTACCCGCTGCTGCTCCTTCCTCATGCCCTGGGCAAGCTTAACCCCATAGTGCTCCGCTATCCACAAAGTCTCCTATTTTTACCGGCATCTTTGCGCCACTCAGGAAAAACAGGGGGGGAGAAAGAAAAAACAAAACCCCAGGAGAACAAAAAAAAAGAGCCCTACAACTGAATATGACCAATCAATATATACAAGAGAGAGAAAAAACAAAACAAAAAACTAAAAACGGCTTCACCCTATACGTCTGTATAATAGTCTGGTTGTTGTGAAGGGCCAGATTAAACCGAATATATATATTTATTTATATATATATATTTAATTGTATTTGTATATTCTCTAATATTCCCTGATATCCCTTGTATATTCCTTGTACAATATGCATTGAATATCCATTCTAGCCTACTGAACATCCCATAATAGTCTCCATTCTACTATTGGTCGAGACCTTGGTGCCAGGCTGCCATACCCCCCAGACCCAGTTCAAACGTACCGCTCAACATGTACGAACAAGTCCTAGTTCCGCGTAGGAATCTGGCTACCGCACCACTAACGGTACTATTTGTTCATAGTGCGTATATATACTGCGCTACTAAAGTAGGACTTCCTTTTTCAGTCCAGTTTCTTACCCTCCAATAGAGTGACAGACGTAAAGCCTCCCCGCAACGCCACGTGTGGGAGTAAGGCCAAGTTCGGCCTACCATCGGTATTGAGACATCGTGTATATTAATATTTGAATAGTCATATTTGGCACTATATCGTCGAGTTGGACGTAGTCTATTAAGCTAATAATAGTCTGTTAATATATAGTGCTTCGTACGGTGAGAATACTACCGTAGTCAGCCCCCCATCGTTTCGGGCAGAGAACTGGCTGCTTATCCAGGATGATCGACCCCATGTGAGATTGCATCTGAGGAGCCCCAGAGCCGACGAGCGAGTGGACCTGTATACCGGATTATTCTACCGACGACAGCCCGCCTTCCCAGGCACGGATTATGCTTTGTGTACAGTGATTATTCCATGGATAAAGACCCCCGACACTGCCGTGTGTTGGAACCCCCCCCCCTGGAGAGGACGCAAGGTGAGGAGACGCTCTGCAAGACGAGGTCGCTTCACGTCTCTCCCCCGTGGACCGGAGAGAGCCGGCTCACAGAGAGTCCAACTGCTTTCATCTGTGGTCCAAGGATCGCTGGCGCACCGAACTGCACAACTGTGGGTTCACCCAGGGTACCCTTGGCCGGACGAGGCAGCCAGACTCTACCCCCCCCCCCCCCTCCTACTCCTGTTGTCTTACAAGCGACCGGATTACCCCCCTTAGTGTATCCAGTCTTATAATCATTAAAGTATCATTGCTGTTATTCCCTAACTATTCCAGGTCGTATATTTACCACCTGCGCCTTCAGAGATTGGACATTCTCTATTGATATACCGACGAATACTCTTTGCCATAAAAGTGCATACTATTTCAATTCATAAATGTAATTAAGTGATTAAGTGCTTGCTCTACACACCATTGCTGTGTAGTAATAAACGCATACTTCGACTTCGTACATTTGTGTTGGATCCGTTTCATCTACGTGAGAGTGTTTATCATAATATATTTATGCCGAGTACTGGGTGGCCGAATATAAAGTACAAAGGTAGTGGTAGTAAGTATCATATCTAGTAATACAGTCAGGGAATTGTACCCCTCAGTTACAATTGGTCCTTCGAGCCGGATGGTAATTAGTGTAATATTAATATAGTGTTATTAATATTGAAATGGCCTATGATGAACACTCCACGAAACGATCCTCCTAACCAACGCCCGCAGCGCGAACGACGGCTCCCTCAGTACTTAGAGGCTTACGCTGTCAGTCAACAACCTAGTCTTCTACTAACAGTAAACGCGGTAAAACTAGAAAGTAAAAGTATGTCTAACCCCAACGCCCAGACTACCCCGACCATAGAGGCCCCTACGGGTTCTAATGTAACTGACCAAGTTCACGGTGGGGACCAGTGGGAACCAGACATGACTTCACACCCCGCCAGTACTGAAGAAGTAGTCCCCGATGAGTCCCGGGAGGAATACAACGCTACCGAGAGAGAACTCGGAACGGAAGAAGACGGGGAGAGCACCGTGGAGATAGAGCTCCAAGGCTCCGCAAGGAGTACCCCGAGGGAAGGCTCCCCTATACAACCGCCTTCTCCCAGCGAGGCAGAGAGGACCCTACAGCAGGCCTTCCTCATCAGCCTGAACGCCGCTGCTGAACGCGACCGACTGCAGATCCAGCAGCGGAGCGAAGAAGAGCATATACGTCTAGAAATAAGACGCATTCAGAGGGAAGAGAATGTGGCCCGAGACCGAGCAGACAGCCAGCGAGCAGCTGCTGGTGCTCTACGGGACGCAGAGCGCGACAGACAGCAAGCGCAACTAATAGAACAGCTGATCAGACGGACAACACCCTCTCCCTCCGCCAGAGGCTCCAGGAACTCGTCTAGACACACCTCCAGGGCGGCATCCCCTAGCCGAGTAAACAACCCTGAACTTGACCAACAGACGAGGTCTATACCCCCCACAGACCACCTCCCCCCACCGGTCCAAGCGAGACCTAGCAACCGGGAAGGAGCAGCATATCCTGTGGAGAGGCTAAACCAGAGACTACAAGCACTGGATGACCTAACTGAAGACGAAGAGGAAGAGGAGGAGAACCACGCCCGACGACAGCACAGTACTCTACCGGACCAGGAGGTCCGGTACAGCCCAGGCTATACTCCCGCGGAGCTGCGCTACAGACCCCCGACTCTATACCCGGGTGAGCACGACGCACGACCCGCACCGAGGAACAGCACCTGGACAAGCGGGCCATGGTACACTGCCGGTACCAGCCCATACCAAGGAGCGGGAGGAGACTCGCCTAGGAGGCCTCTCCCCCAACGCTCGCCGATGTATCCACAGTCAGCGTCATACATTGGCACGCCTATGGTACCCGACTTCACCCAAGAGAACCGGGCCCAGTATACAGAACTCTGCATGTGTCTGGAGACCATGTTGGTGGATGTATTGGATGAACGCCATAAATACGCCATCCTACTGAAGCACTTAAAGGTACCCCGCGCACATAATATAGCGCTCGCCTACGCGACTTCCACCACCCCATACACAGCAGCGCTGGTAGCATTGGACCAGAGGTATGGGCGCATATGGGATTATCTGATCCAGGAGATCCGACACATCGACCGCTTACCCCCAGCAATAGACAATCGAGCACTGGACGACCTGTCCATCAGAGTGCAGTCCCTGGTAGGGATGTTGGGAGCGCAGAGAGAGAAGGGGAGGCATGAACTTTACGCCAACTCAAATGTGGAAAGGATCTTGGAGAAGCTGCCGCCCGCTCGACAGGAGCGTTTTAGGCGGCAGAGAGACCACCGAGACCCGAATGGCCCCGAACCGAACCTCCTCGATCTAGCAGACTTCCTGGCGAGAGAAGTCAGCAGCCTACGGCTAGATACATTCGGACGGAGCACCCCTGGCTCCAGAGAAGGAACCAGACGACTAAATGATGGAAGAAGATCGGTGACTGTGATGCACCAATCGGAGTCAGTACCGAGCAGCAGGAGCCACAGTACCCCCTCCAGAACGGAGAAGTGGAAGATAGTGTGCCCCTACTGTGAGAAAGAACACTGGCTAGCGCAATGTGACTCCTTCCCCAAGCTGAACGCGGAGGAAGCAGGTCAATGGATAAAGTCCAACAAGCGCTGTTTTCGCTGTGCGCGCTCACACATGGCAGCCGAATGCCGCTTAAAGAAAAGGTGCACCAAGTGCGATGGAGCCCATCTGGACATACTTCACGACAGTAACAGACGGCGCCCTTCACCCGCACCATCCAGCAGCAAAGCGAGCGTCATGTACATCGATCCCGCCAGCAGCAGTGGAGCCCGAGTACTCCTAAAAGTAGTGCGTGTGACACTAAGCTACCAGAATAAAGTCCTGGACACTTACGCCGTCCTCGATGACGGGTCAGAGAAGACCCTTCTGCTCGCCTCCGCTGCGGCCCAGCTAGGGCTGCGGGGAAGCGAAACCCAAATGACAATTCGGACAATAAGACGAGATTTGAAGACAATAAAGGGCGAGAATGTCTCATTCTCTATCGCAGCAAGCGGCCAGCCTGAGCGACGGTACCAGATTACAGACGCTTTCACCAGCCAAGAAATAGGACTGTCGCGGTACACATACCCCGTCGCCAAGCTGATGGAGAAATATGCACATCTGCGCAAGTTACCGATCCCGCTCATAGACAATGCTATGCCGACCCTGTTGATAGGCTCCGACCATGCAGACCTCATTGTCCCGATAGACCGGGTTCATACCTGACCCCGAGGCTGTCCTGCAGCAGTCGAGACCCGTTTGGGATGGACTCTCCAAGGCCCGCTCGCCAAATCTCTCAACCGAAGTACAGCCACTAGATGTCTCCACTCCCGAGTCACAGAGGGAGAAACCGCACTCCTGCAACACGTAGAGCGGTTATGGACCTTGGAACAAATGCCCTTTAAGAACGGAAAGAAAGACATTCGCTCTAAAGATGACATTTACGCCATTCACCTCCTCGAGACAGGGACCAAGAGAGTCCCGGTCAACGGCGTGTTGAGATACGCCACGCCACTCCTGCGGCGAGAAGGAATGCCTACTTTCCACGCCAAGACAGACGCCACAGAACGGTACCTGCTGAACATGGAGCGGCGCTTAGCCAAGAACCCCGCCCAAGAGAGTGTATACCGCGCTGAGATTGAGAAACTCATCACAGCGGGACACGTCACAAAGATGGACATTAAAGAGGCTGACCAGACCACTGAATCGTGGTACGTGCCTCACCACAAGGTCCATCACAACGGTAAAGACCGCATAGTATTTAACTGCAGCTACCAGATCGGATCCCAAAATCTGAATAAAGAGTTACTGCCCGGTCCCACACTCGGCCCCTCCCTACTCGGCGTTCTACTCCGCTTCCGCCAGTAAAAGGTGGCCATCAGCGGGGACATTAAAGGAATGTTCCTGCAGGTGAGATTAGTAGAGGAGGACAAGCCCCTGTTACGGTTCCTATGGAGAGAGAAGCCAGGAGATGAGCACCCAGCCATCTACCAATGGGAAGTCCTCCCCTTCGGAACGACGTGCAGCCCCTGCTGTGCTACATTTGCACTACAGAAACATGTAGCAGAGGACCCAGCAGCGGACGAAGAGGTCCGACACAGCGTAAAGAACAGCTTCTACGTAGACAACTGTCTACAAAGCCTTTCAACCCAGGAAGAAGCCGAGGCTCTCCTGATTAAACTCCGCGCCTCATTGATCAAAGGCGGCTTTGATCTCAGGCAGTGGGCCAGCAGCGATCCGCAAGTACTGCGCAGCCTCTCCTCCGAGGACAAGGCAGCCAGCAGCGAGACCTGGATGGCTACAATCCCGGGAGAAGCCCAGGAGATGACCCTGGGATTGGTGTGGCGATTCAAAACAGATTCGCTTCACTACAGACACAAGCCCCTGACTACGGAGCAGGGAAGGCCGGCGGCGGCGCCGACCACCAGACGGAGTGTGTACACAACACTCGCCCGACAATATGACCCGCTAGGATGTATTCTACCGTACACCACCAGGGCAAAAATGATTGTACGAGCATTGTGGGACAAGGACCAGGGCTGGGACGACCCCATTCCCGCACATCTTGCATCCACCTGGAGAGAGTGGGAGATGGAGCTCCACTCACTCCCCGGCGTTAATATGCGCCGAAGCTACTTCCCACCCACGGTGAGGCCAGAGACATGTAAAATGGACTTACACGTCTTCAGTGACGCCTCAGAGGTCGCATACGGATCAGTAGCCTACTTGCGGGCCCAAGAAGAGGGGGGAGAGATCTACACAGCATTTGTCCTCGCCCGCTCGAGAATAGCCCCACGCAAGCAACAATCTATCCCACGCCTAGAGCTCTGCGCAGCCCTAGCCGGAGCGCACCTAGCCACGCTCATCCAACGTGAGCTCACCATACCGGTGTCTAGAACAATCCTGTGGTCAGATTCCACGACAGTACTCGCCTGGATCAAATCGGACTCATGCAAGTACAAAGTCTTCGTGGGAGTCAGAGTCACCGAGATTCAAGACTTAACCGAAGAGTTAACCGGAGAAACAGAGTGGCGCTACGTTGATACAAAACAGAACCCAGCTGACGTCATCACCCGGGGAATGCCCCTAGATGACCTCACCCGTCGCAATGTCAACAGTGACGGCCCAGCATTCCTAAAGCTCCCGGAAGGAGAGTGGCCCACGCCTATCCCGAGGGAAGCCAGTCAGGAGGAGGCTGAGAACAAGAAGCCTGTGTTCTGTGGATTGAGCACTGTTATCTCCGCAGACCCCAACATAGATGATTGCACTACCATAGAGAGTGCACAACAAAGGACATTCCTGCGGCACCACCCGGAGTGTAAGTCCCCCGCTGAAATGTCAGCAGCTAACTACGAGGAAGCAGAATTGCTTCTACTGCAGCGAGCCCAGAGAGACTCGTTCCCCGATGAATTGGCCTGTCTACAGGGAGGAAAGCCCGTCCCATCCGACAGCAGATTAATTCATCTGGCCCCCGAGAGCGACGCTCATACCCTCATCAGAGTGGGTGGTCGCCTACGCAGAGCCCCCAATCTACCGGATGACATTAAATACCCGATCGTATTGGACAGCCGACACAAGGTCACAGAGCTGATTATAAAGAAATACGATGAGGATGTACATCACGCAGGAGCAGAAAGAGTCTTCGCGGAAATCAGACGTCGTTACTGGATCCTACAAGGAAGAGAGGCGGTACGACGCTTCCAGCGAACATGTCTAGACTGCCGCAAGTGGCGCGCGCAGCCCAGCATACCAAGGATGGCTGACCTTCCTCCATGTCGCCTCCGAATCGGTGACAAGCCATTCCACTCAACGGGTATGGACTGCTTTGGCCCGCTGCACATAAAGAAAGGAAGAGGAACCGAGAAGCGGTGGGGTATTGTATTCAAATGCATGACCACCAGAGCGATACACATCGAGCTTCTCCCGACCATGAGCACAGACTCATTCCTTATGGCCTTCCGTAGATTCACATCACGGAAAGGAAGACCGTCTACACTATTGTCCGATCATGGGACAAACTTCAAAGGCGGCGAAAGAGAGCTGAGAGAGAGCTTCCAAGCTATGGGCCCAGAACTTAAGACCCACCTCGCTCCAGCACAGATTGACTTCCAATTCAACCCCCCAAATGCACCCCACTTCGGTGGTACTTGGGAACGGGAAGTGCGTTCCATAAAGACAGCCCTGTACGCAGTACTTGGGGCCCAGACTGTGGCGGAAGAAGTCCTAATGACAGTCCTCACGGAGATTGAGGGAGTATTGAACTCTAAGCCCCTTGGCTACGTCTCCAGCGATGTGGCGGATATCGACCCAGTTACCCCCAACACACTCCTGATGGGGCGGCTAGATCCCGCGTTACCCCAGACAATGTACCGGCCTGAAGAAGCGAACGGCCGACGAATGTGGAGGTACAGCCAAGTATTAGCCGACAAGTTTTGGAGCAGTTTCCTACTGCACTACCTACCGTCTCTACAGACCCGCCAGAAGTGGGTAAAGGAGAGAGACAATTTGACAGAAGGAACAGTCGTCATGATTATTGATCAATCACTGCCCAGAGCTATGTGGCCGGCCGGCCGCGTAAGCAAAGTGATCACCGGTGCCGACGGCAAGGTCCGAGCAGCTGAAGTGCTTGTCCAGGGTCGCACTTACACCCGTCCCGTGGCGAGGCTCATAGAACTGCCCCGACTCCCAGACACAATCGATGATGACCATGACCCTATAACCCTATGACTTTGTGAAGTTGACTGACCCCTACAGCAAACCCTTATGTGTAAATAGACAACGCGATTAATCTGTCTCTGCTTAACTGATTAGGTCTGGGACCAATCAGGGGGTGGCTGTTGTGAAGGGCCAGATTAAACCGAATATATATATTTATTTATATATATATATTTAATTGTATTTGTATATTCTCTAATATTCCCTGATATCCCTTGTATATTCCTTGTACAATATGCATTGAATATCCATTCTACCCTACTGAACATCCCATAATAGTCTCCATTCTACTATTGGTCGAGACCTTGGTGCCAGGCTGCCATACCCCCCAGACCCAGTTCAAACGTACCGCTCAACATGTACGAACAAGTCCTAGTTCCGCGTAGGAATCTGGCTACCGCACCACTAACGGTACTATTTGTTCATAGTGCGTATATATACTGCGCTACTAAAGTAGGACTTCCTTTTTCAGTCCAGTTTCTTACCCTCCAATAGAGTGACAGACGTAAAGCCTCCCCGCAACGCCACGTGTGGGAGTAAGGCCAAGTTCGGCCTACCATCGGTATTGAGACATTGTGTATATTAATATTTGAATAGTCATATTTGGCACTATATCGTCGAGTTGGACGTAGTCTATTAAGCTAATAATAGTCTGTTAATATATAGTGCTTCGTACGGTGAGAATACTACCGTAGTCAGCCCCCCATCGTTTCGGGCAGAGAACTGGCTGCTTATCCAGGATGATCGACCCCATGTGAGATTGCATCTGAGGAGCCCCAGAGCCGACGAGCGAGTGGACCTGTATACCGGATTATTCTACCGACGACAGCCCGCCTTCCCAGGCACGGATTATGCTTTGTGTACAGTGATTATTCCATGGATAAAGACCCCCGACACTGCCGTGTGTTGGAACCCCCCCCCCTGGAGAGGACGCAAGGTGAGGAGACGCTCTGCAAGACGAGGTCGCTTCACGTCTCTCCCCCGTGGACCGGAGAGAGCCGGCTCACAGAGAGTCCAACTGCTTTCATCTGTGGTCCAAGGATCGCTGGCGCACCGAACTGCACAACTGTGGGTTCACCCAGGATACCCTTGGCCGGACGAGGCAGCCAGACTCTACCCCCCCCCCCCCCTCCTACTCCTGTTGTCTTACAAGCGACCGGATTACCCCCCTTAGTGTATCCAGTCTTATAATCATTAAAGTATCATTGCTGTTATTCCCTAACTATTCCAGGTCGTATATTTACCACCTGCGCCTTCAGAGATTGGACATTCTCTATTGATATACCGACGAATACTCTTTGCCATAAAAGTGCATACTATTTCAATTCATAAATGTAATTAAGTGATTAAGTGCTTGCTCTACACACCATTGCTGTGTAGTAATAAACGCATACTTCGACTTCGTACATTTGTGTTGGATCCGTTTCATCTACGTGAGAGTGTTTATCATAATATATTTATGCCGAGTACTGGGTGGCCGAATATAAAGTACAAAGGTAGTGGTAGTAAGTATCATATCTAGTAATACAGTCAGGGAATTGTACCCCTCAGTTACACTGGTCCTACATACTTTGGCCACCGCTCCACTACCGCAGTGCTTAGTTAAGTCCTAACCACCAACCACAAAAGACTGCCACTATACATAACAAATATAGAAGAGCACTGGTATGACCGCCTAACGCCTCCACACCTTAAAGTATTCGCAAATTAACAACTGTCGTGTGTAAAAAGAAAACCTAAGCCCATCCCCAAACGTTCTCATCCCTTACTATAATGCCCCCTATGTAACTAAAAGCTAGACACACGCCGGCCTAGGAGGAGTCTGACAGGATTTTTCTAAAAACCCGACAGCATATGGTGTGTCCCCAGGCGACGGAAGGCACCATAAAAAATGGTCCAACTGCCCTAGCTGGTTGAGAACGCTCCCTATTGGAGAATCATTGCCAAGGGGGTCTAAAATATGGCCACACACACAACACTGCCAACCATACTTCACAGTGTGGGTCAAGCCTAGCGGCCACCACCACGTTGTTTGCTCAAACCAGTTTGGCACGAGCCCCCATGTTACGTTGTCATTGACATTCTTTAACACATTCGGGGCCGGCCACGTATACATCCGTGTTTCGAATCCAACGGTTGAGGACCAACCACGGACATGTCCGTGGCAAGGTTGTTTTGTCTTTTATTCCATTTTATTAACCTACTCGATGTCACCGAGCTGCACTGCAGATCTACCCTCCTCTTCGAATTCTGAAAAGTGCATTACCGGCCAGATCCTCTTAGGGGCGCTGTCTCGATAATGCAGTGTGCCCTGTGGCAGAACGGTGCACTCTTTTTTTTTTTTTTACTTTCAATGGAGTTTACAGTTAGCTGTGCAGCATAGTAGCTTGGAATACCTTTTGCGACGCCGAATTCACTATGCAGTAAAGGAATATATCATCAGCCAATGGACATATCGATCTACCAGATGGCGATCGATAACTGAGAAATGCTCTGGGGGATCCAACCGGCCCACGGTAAGATCTTTTTCACGTAAATTACATGCTGATCAGGGTTTGTTTTGATCCACCCGATCAACGAATGAGGCTAATGAGGCTAACACGGTTATTGGTCATCAATAATCAGAAACGACGTCCCCTGCCCCCCCCCTTTCATGCATTTGTGGTGGACCATCATACCGATCATATGCAGTTTGAGTTTTAACTGTAGCTTCTGTATATCCGAAATGCCATTGGATTTAACGTAAGTAGCTATTAGCCCTGTATCTCGCCTTCCAGGAAATATCCCAGCCAAAATCCCTTATAACGCTTATATTCAAGACGCTATAAAATGAGAACGCATTGATGAAATTATTTTTTCTTTAAGCCATTTTGAAGGGACGGTTTATGGTCTCAATTGACAATGAGAATGGACAGATAGCAATACTATAAAGTATAGATTTAGCTCTACAAACAGCCCCATGGACTATACAAGTCTGTTTAGAAATGCTGGCCGTGTACAGTGATTTTAGACGGATCCAAATGGCCATGAATGTGTTAAGCTCGATGTCGAGTCAATGCAACACAACAAAGGAGACGGCAGTCAAAGTAGTTTTATAATAAATATTTAATGAAATAATTACCGTGAATGAAATGAAGAATAAACTAAAGTAACGACAGACAAGAACACATACTACACAGACAGGATCAGCACCAGACAAAGGGGAAGACAGAATACTTATACATGAGGGAATGACGAGACAGGACACACCTGGGTTAATTGTAAGTGGGTACAGCTGGGGAAAGAACGATAGGGACTACAACACCAGGACAGAGAACTACAACTAGACATGACAAATCACATTAGGAATGCCTGATCAGGGCACAAACATAGACCCACACATAACAGGCTCTAGGAAAAAAGGTTAAATTGTTTGACTGATTTTGTCAACATAGTAAAGATACTTCTTCTCGTTGTTAGATTTCAACCATAATCAGCCAGTATCACCTCTTCATCTGTGTTCGTGTAGTTTCTGTGTTGTGTTTATCTCTCGACCTTCTCATACTGGCTGTACATCGTGGTCATCCCCCTTATATGCAATCCGTAATCATAAGAATTCAACACTGGCAACGTGATACCATTCTTGAAAAACTTTGTTTATTCCATAAACAAAGCCTCATAATCAGATGTAACCCTGTTCTGTATTGTCATTGTTCAGTCTTAATTCTCTTCTCCATCGTCTCTTCCAATGGTTCGGGCCTCGTTGTTAGCCAAACCACCATTTCCTGTTAGCTGAAGCTAGTGATGATGTGTCACTCCCCTCCCCCACTCAGCGAGGGTGGAGAGGGATGAAAGTCTCTGATCAACGCGTCTGCTCTTCTGTGTGGTTCGTATCGCAGTCTAACCTACACTGCCAGAAACTCACAGCTATAAACTATAGTCCTTAGCAACGGCTAAACCCGCCCCCTCGTCTCGTTACTATGTGACACGCTGTCTTCTTTAACCCAAATCACTATAGCAACGTTGATGTCAAACTCTCCCCATAGCTCTCTCTCTGACCAACAACCCTGCCTGCTCTCAGTGCTTATCTCGTTTGTTTATGGTACAAGCTGCCGAACGACCTCAGAGCACTGGGCTCTGCTTGCTACCGTGGAGACACGGAACTGACTGCCCTACTTTTAAGATCTATAGATCAGTCTGAGTAGATGCTGTCACCCACCGATATATATCATATATACATTGAAAAACATCCTTCATCGTCTAAACTGAGACAAACCCATCTCTTCTGCTCCTACATTCAATAGATTTCTTTTCTCAACACGTGTATTTCACTTGTTGAGTTTTGGACCAATTTTCCAATTATCTTGCCTACAGTAGCTAAAACCCCTGGAATCCCTGGTCAACGACCAACTCAACTAGTAATTTGTTTCAATTCACTCTGTTTTAACTTCAGCAGGGGGGGTTATTCTAGCTTTTAGGGATGACTTGCTACAACAAGGTGGGTGTCTGTAGTGCTACTTTGCGGTTATTATAGTTTTGTATTTCTCATACAAAAAAACATGTTTAATTTAATTAATTTATTTTCGTTTGTTTTCATAGTCGTTTCAGTTAGTTAACACATTGACCGCCAGCAGCAGGGGGCGCTGATCCCCCTTCATCGCCAGGTCTTTATTCAATGGATATAGTTTTAGACTGCGACATTTGCGAGTGCTTCAAATATATCTTATATTATATCTATGGGTCTAATAACGCTGTCGACTGTCAGTGAGTTGCTTCCAGTCAACATGCCCAAAACAGATTGTTTTTTCATCCGTACATTTCCGCTTTATACCGTTTTGAATAGAGTATGGTTTGGGTGCTTTTGAGTAATTCCAGGAAAAAGACGAGAAAAAGACATTTTACTGTAATCCAGTCATCACATTGTAATTTTTCGGCTGATTATCTAATCATCCTTAAATCAACGCTAGATTATCATTATTATATCTCGTCGTGCATACATGAAGTGACCGTCGTAGCGGGGCGCTCACCCCCCCCCCCCCCCACCGCAGTCAACGGTAATAAGCACATACACCTAGACACAGATAGCTATGATCACGGTAGAAATAAATATCTGATCAACGATCAAATTTAATATATAGTGTTTTTACCTTGTATCTGATGTAATGCAAAAGAAATAATCCAATTATCTGATCGCCATTCCAAATACTGCTCGTGGAGGTCCGTACCACATTACCGACCGTTACATATGGGCTCAGATTGGCTCCTAAAACACACCAGCCCATTTACAATGGGATGCAATAGCTCCGCATGGCAGTAGAGGGCGGTGTTGACCGTCTGCCAGCTCAGACAGGGTCTGAAGGGTATACCAGAGGCTGCAGCTATGAATTATGAATAGATATAGCGAATAAACAAAATAACAATCCCAAAAACGAGTTAACTCGTGTTGTATATTATGCTAATTATATCTCATAAAACGTGTTGTGAATTGTCCTTTTCAGTTACCAGAGGCCACAGGGGGCCAGGCAACTGGAGACTCTTACAGTGTTATAACAGAACAGATGTCGGTGCTGATAAGAGGAACTCTGTGAATAATTATTTAGTAAGTTCTACTGTGTGCAAAATGAATGCATTATATTTCTAGTCTTTACACAAACAATGGTTTTGTTTCGTATGGTTCTCGCTCAGTGTCACTACTGCACTATACTTCACTCGTGCACGCGCACTGAATAAAAAATTCCACAATGTACCTTTACATCCCAACATTCGTCTGGCCACACCCCTATCAGCTTACCTACATAAGCAGGGGTGTGGTCACCTACTCATCTCCTTCTTCGCTTTCACCACAAGGAAGTGCCTTCGGCAGATCCCCACTTGACGAGGTTGTTAGTAGAAGAAAGTTGGAAAACAAGAGATACGTTGACATCATATCTTTATTTTCTCTCTCACTATTTTCGAGAAAATACGGCGATATTGTCTTCGTTACTGGAGTGTCTGGAAGATGATGGTCATTCTACACCTCCACCGTTTTTTTCGTATTAGGAGCTCACAGCGCTGACATGCTTCCCAACTACAATCCTCCTTGCTGCGGCTGGATGGGGTAAGACCCTCCAGCAACACAGCTGGACTGTAGGACGCACCGACTGTAGGACGCACCGACTGTTGTGAGAAGCGGTGGGTTCCAGGTTGGGTGAGTAATGTTTGCTTGCGAGCACCACTTGTCTGTTAGTGCTATTGGGGCTAGCTGACAATGTTTACGAAAACCGGCCCCAGATTAGGGTCCTCTGTTCAGCCTCTTAAGCGACGGCGGAGGATCTTGGTTTGAAGCCCATTATAGTCAACTAGTGGGCCATGACCAGTAACTGGTGATCCCAGGATTCTCTGGACGAGTGGATGCTTCTCTGTCACCGTGTAGGCCCCATCTTTCATATACAAATGAGATTATACCCTAACGAGGAAATGAGGGCATGGATGTTCATTATCGGAAGATCCATGTTCAAGTCGGCTGCAACCCAGATGGGACTTGTGTTGGCTCCGCCGGATGTCTGGTAAAATCACCATTGTAAACTGTGTTGACATCTCTTTTTCTCTTCTCTCTTAAAGGTGAGGAGGGTTTTCAGACGGCGGCCTGTCGGAAGTGTGGCTTGTTATATCGTTTGTGTACGAGTTCAGGTGATAGCTGCTTAGCTTGCGTGCTAGTTGTGGCCTACCTGTTAGCCGCGCAGCTGTTAGCTGCGGCGTTAGCTCGCTGTGTTTATCAGGCTGGTATACGTTAGCTTGTGGCTATCAGCCGATCGGCTGTTAGCTTAATGCTACACTGTTGAACGTTCTGAGACTATAACATGCTTTAAACACTCTGACTACGACGTCATCTTTGACAGAGGATGTTAGTCGAACCTACCGGGAGCCCGGCCGGCGAGGACTGCGTCAACAAGGAGAACCGTAGTGGCGGGGTGGAGCAGCGACGCTGCCCGTGTCGTCAAACACAGGAAGCTGTGTTTACTATCGGTGCCCTGTCAGAGACTGCAGTTCGCGTGGTCTGCGCTCACGGTAAGGAAGGTCCTGACCAGACCTTAAAACGCGTCTTCTTCCATCCCTTTTAATGTTTTGTAATAACGATGTTTTCCAAAACGGGTGTTGCTGCAATACATTTAGGATACAACGCGAGTTGTGTGTGAATTGTCTGGTCACTGGTATTAGCTTCTCCATGCAAATCGGGTTGTTTGTTACAGATGTAAAAATGATCTGGTTTTGTTGTGTTGAGATACATCATGTGTGTTCATGTACCGTGTACTCACAACTAAGGGGGTTAAATTAACCTATAAAGCTATGCTCAGTGACATATGAGTGAAGAATGAATTCTTTTCTCAGCCTGTAAAGACAATGAACAGTGTGTTCACATATTAACGGGTTTACCTGTTCAACTGGCCGTATTAAGGGTAAGGTAGGAGGGGTGATCCCCCCGGTTCCCTGGGGACTTCCCCACCCTCCTCTCAGACATGTTGTTACAATATATTGTGTCACTGTGTGGTGGGATACGATGTAACCCTTAGCTTGGTTGCTGGGATTGTGCTAAAACCGGTTGAGAAACTATATTTTCCTAAATAAAAGATTGTTTGGTCACTTTTCGTGTGTGCTTAGCAAGGCCTGTGGCCAATACTAATCGAGAATTGTGTATTCTCTCATTATGAAAAACGGCGTTCCTCTGTAGAGTGTATTGCCATTTTTTGTGGTGATAAAGGGTTGTGTGTGTCGTGTGATCTACAACTGGGTTAGGTTGGCCACAGAAGCACATGTGTAAGTCTGGTACCGGGGCTCTTAAGGGGGCCCTCTCTATTCTGTGTTTTTTCCTTAGTAAAAATCAGATAGCAGGTTAGCACATGAGCTGTGTGAAGCTGTTAGACACTTCATGTAGCTGACTGTGACTGTGTCATGCTCTTTTTTTGTCATTACATCGTATCATGGGTGTGGGGTCGTAAAGGGGTGAACTGGTAATCCTTTCCTCCCCTTTTGACGGGCAGGGGTTACAACCTCCTGTCCTTCAAGGTTCCTGTCACGTTGCTGTTCGGCACGTTACAGGGTAAGAGGGGGGGGGGGGGGGGGGGGGAGGGAGTTTCCTGGTCCCACGCCCTGGAATATTGGGCGTGTGCACCGCAGAAATTCCCCCGTCATAGAGTACGTCACTGTGCGCGTCTCTGTTGGTAAGACTTCCGTGAGCTGTTCAGGTCCATATGATGGATCTGTTTCAGGGAGTGGTCAAGGCTCCTCCTCACGAAGCTCCTACTCGGGCCTTCTGTGAGTTAGTACTCTCCTTCCATGTGAGGGAGCCTCCTCAGAGTGCAGAGCCTCCTCCTCAGATTGTCAAGGTGAGTAGAACTTCAAAAAGGAGTCCTGCTCTATTGTGTGTGTATTTGATTCAATTCGATTATTGAGTGTGTATTGGTTCAGTGCCTCCTCCTCGGAGAGCCCTAAACCAAAATTTTACATGGCTCAATGTTGCAATATATTCTTTTCAATCTATACAGCTCGCGTGGGAAGTCTCTCTGGGGATTTCCGTCTCCTCCCTATTTACCCTCAGCGGCGTCACAAGGGATTCATGTCGGTCTGTGTTCTTTCTTTTTTGAATAAAAAGAGGAAGGTACATGAAGCACGACGGCTCCGTGTCGTTCTCCCAGGCGACTTGTAGGAACAATGTTTGGTGTCTTGCTAGACTATCCATTGATGTGTTTGGGTCTCGACGTATACATAGTGCTGGCTCAGGTGTGTTTCTGTGACAGAATCACACAGGGGCTAAGTGCGCCTTGGTTGCTTGTTAAAACAGCGTTTTTATAGGGCAACTGGGATGGAGTTTTGTCTCTTCCGAGCGCCAGTTTACTAGGTTGTCTCGATGAATTCTCGTTCATATCTGGGGGATGTTAACGGAATAGATCTGAACATAGGTAGAGGGGTCTCACGCCCTTGGGGTGGGCCACTGAGCACGGTCTAAATGGGGACCGTCTGGGTGGCGCCCTCTTTTCATGTTTTAGATCGACACGCATACCTACCCCCTCTCCTGGAGTGGGCATGTCGGCGTGGTTAGGACACGGGACTGGTCTGGTCACGCTGGTCCAGGTCAGTTAACCCGTTGTCCGCCGGGGATGCAGATCTGCTGTTCTGGTACCCTGAGGGACTTGTGCTTTTTTCAGGGGGAAAAATGCCAGGTCGGTCCGGGTGTCACAGGGTTAGGCGCTATGGAGACCCTTGTTGGGTACATATTGTACTCTGCACTATCGTAATGGCTTACGGCCATACCAACCTGTACACGCCCGATCTCGTTCGATCTCGGACGCTACGCAGGTTCGGTCCTGGTTTGTACTTGGTTGGGAGACCGCCTGGGAATACCAAGTGTGGTGTGCTTAGGGCTGGTTCTCCATTCTTTTCGCTCCTCTCTCACGCGTGGCGAAGAGGGGGCTGTTGGGGTGGTCTTGGACCTCCTCTGGTAACCCTGTGCTTCCCGTGCCGCCAGGCCCGGTCCGAAGTAATGTTTCGTCGACCCGTAGGCCTGGAATAACCCTTTTTTGAAAACTGAAACACTTGTACTGCGGTATAGCCAGTGTATGGCCGCAGGTGTGTTTTGGAGTTTTTTCTTGAGGGGTTATAGGAACAACCACCGCATAGGGTAACGACAGGGTGGTTGATTCCCTGGTGTGTTGGAGCAGTGTCAACTCCCGGGTTGCCCGGTTGAGTGTGCCCCTGCACGTTCATGACGTCTGCCAATCATGTCAGCCTTCTCTGCCTCAACCCCTCTGGGTGGGTTTTTTTTAATGGATGCTTTGTCGTGGTGAACAACAACGCCAGCATACGCCCCTTCCGCCGGGGCGGCTGTTTTCAGCTGACTCCTTTGGCGCCTGTCTCGTCCGCAGTGCTCCAGGCTCAGGTTACAGCCTGTTGCCTGGTTTCCCCGGTGCGCTGCCTGCTTCCATTGGTTAACCTTTTTTGTGTGCTCACGGCCATGCTGACTGCCTGTTCTGCAGGGTCAGTGTGCCAGGCGGTGTGCTATTGGGGGGAAAGGGCCCGCTCTTGGAGGGGCCTTATCCGAATACGCTGGCGATGTGGGGGGCGGTGTCACTAAGTGACCGCCTGGTGGGGTCTTGATGCCTGGTGTCATTGACCTCTCCAGGCCCCCTTTTTCCAGGGGATCCAGTCCCTTCAGTAGGTCTGGGTCTTCCTTCGCGCTCCGCTGCTACGGCCTTGCCACGGGGTTGGGTTTGCTCTTAACCCTGTGTTTTCTGGGGGCAGTAACGAGGTTGTTCCTTCCGTTCGTTCCCGGGTGGCATGCGGGTTGTGCGTGAGTGTAGTCGTGGGGTCAAGCCACAGTCTGCTCACCCTGTGTGTTGAGTTGCTTGAGAGCCTCTTCGCACGGTCGGATCCGTCGCCCTCCCGTGACCCTCCAATAGGGGGGGTATCCTCCATAAGGGAGGGTCGGGGGGGCTCGGTCCTCCCCGATCTGATGGTTGTGGGGGGCCTCAGCGGGGTACATTTGTCCCGCTATGGCTCTCGCTCAGCCTCCCTTGTGCAGTAGTGGCGCTGAGCGAGAACCATATGAAACAGAACGATAGGTTATAACTATAACCAAGTTATGTGAGTAATGGTGACGCTCAGCGTCAGACGCCGCTGCGGCCCTTTATCTCACCTTGTGGTGAAAGCTTGGGAAGGAGGTGAGTAGGTGACCACACCCCTGCTTATGTAGGTAAGCTGATAGGGGTGTGGCCAGATGAATGTTGGGATGTAAAGGTACATTGTGGAATTTTTTATTCAGTGCGCGTGCACAAGTGAAGTATAGTGCAGTAGTGACGCTGAGCGTCACCATTACTCACAGAACTTGGTTATAGTTATAACCTATAGTTAATACAGTAGACAATCAAATTGACTGATAAATAGATAGGTATATATGGATGAAAAGGCATGTGTCTGATAGGGATATATTATTAAAATATTGTATAATTGGCTGATATGAACATAGATAATGTATGTAAAAGCTAAATAGTATATTATGCTGTATTGTATTATGAATTAATTATGAGTAGGTATTATTGTATTGTATTATGAATTCATTCATAAGGAGTATATATTTTTATATTGTATTATGCATTTGATTAAGGTTTTTATTGTTGTTTTAATTGTCTGTATGACATGTAAATGTTGTGAGTGTATAAGGGTTTTTATTGTTGTTTTAATTGTCTGTATGACATGTAAATGTTATGAGTGTATAAGGGTTTTTATTGTTGTTTTAATTGTCTGTATGACATGTAAATGTTGTGAGTGTATAAGGGTTTTTATTGTTGTTTTAATTGTCTGTATCACATGTAAATGTTATGAGTGTATACGGTTTTTTATTGTTGTTTTAATTGTCTGTATGACATGTAAATGTTGTGAGTGTATAAGTCTGTAACTGTATTTTATGTGTTATGGACCCCAGGAAGAATAGCCCCAGCACTGCTGTGGCTAATGGGGATCCAAATAAACTTAAACTTAAACTTAAACCCCATTTGGAATAAGTAATGCTTAGATAACAAGAAAGAGGCATATAGTGTGTGTTCTAGAAACTGTTTGTGCTGTGGTCACCCGAGCTCAAATTTACATACAGTGTGGTCAACCGCTGAAGACAATAGAGTGAATAGGTCACATATCTGTGTTAGCTGCTAAACTTCCCCTGTGAGAAACTGCCTGTAGGGACAGATGCAGAGGAGGAGCCATGATTCAGAATTACAGTAAAACAGTACACTTTCAAATGTATTTCATATACTCAAATTAGCTAAAAATGAACTGCAAATATTCCTGTTATATTGTGGTAATAATCCTGGATCCAATGATATGAAATATGCAATGTATATGAGAAGAATCACAGGCTTTTGAAATTAAACATATTTTGAACCAAATTGTTAGTATTTAGAACCATATGAAAATCAACTGTTTATAACAGATATTGATTCAAGCTAAAACATTATTATTCTGAAACTGTATAAGTGGACTTAATGATAAAAGACTGTGATTCTCATCTAGTATAAGGATTCTACTAGTCAAAAGTGATATGTCTGTGTTTATCAAATCAATCTTAATTCGAAAATATATCTTGGGTTTAATAACAAAAGTATTAAGTTAATTTAGACACTAAATCTATTTCTCTGATTTGGAACAATGGAAAGGAGCAGTTGGGCTCAAAGGACAGCCCCTATTTTAAAGTTGAAATTGTGAGGATTGGTTCTTTCCCCACCACAGGCTTCTTAAAGTACTGTGATGATTGGTCCGTTCCCGGCCACACGCTCCGTTCCTTTAAGGTACTTTGTTGAGTAATTGCATTCCCCGCCACGCTCCGTTCCTTTAAGGTTCTGTGAGGATTCTGTGATGATTGGTCCGTGGCCGAACGCACACTTCTAAGTCAAGTATCAATTACCATCACGCACCTGATGTGTGTTCTAATCAGCGCCCCAGAGGGCTTTATATACTCTGTTCCCCCTAATATCGATGTTGGATCGTTTTGAATATTCCCTGCATCTGCCTTTCTTTCCCGTCGCTGTCTGTTGCTTCCCAGGACTCTCGTGAAGTATCCCTGTTGGAGAACCTGATTCCCCATACGAAGCTACGCCTCGTTTATCTGCCCGCTTTACGCATTGCGCTCTGGTGAGTTTTTGGAAACAGTTCTTTTTGGATCACTCGTTTTTTGTGTGTTTGTGAAACACCGAAGAGATCCCGTTTTTGTTATACTGTTCTCACCTATTTTTTGTGTTGGATTTACACCTTGGATTACCGTATTGTTTTTTCTCTGGACTCTGCTAACTGTGTGTATCACACCGAAGATCAAGTCACTTGGATAATTGTTTGGATCAGTCACCTCTCTGTTTCTGTTGTGCGCTGAGCTAACTGGGATTTCTCTCTCCCCCTCCGTTTCCACCTGGAGTGTATGCTGGGGGGATCTGCAGAGCGGCTCAGACGTCACAAGCAAATTCCTCACCATCACCGTCTGGGAGAATCTGCAGAGCCGCAAACATTCTTCACATGCCAGATTCTCCGTTTGTTCTGTTCTCCACCTAATTCAATCTTGTGACTCTGAGAATAAAGACGCCCTTGTTTTTGGCTAACTCTGAAACAACTCTCTCTGTGCCGTTGCGTTTGGGGTCGGTTACAAACCATAACATTACGATCCAACCATGACGACCCCAGCCGACACAGAGAGAGTCAGCACAGCATTGGCAGTCCAGATAGAGTCAACCAAGGAACACAGCCTACAGCTAGATGCGGCTGCGGCTGCTGTACAGGAACTCCGAGAGCAGGTCCTGCTTATTCAGGGGTCCCTGGGGGCTCTGGCTAGCCAGCAGTCTAGTATTCTCCTCCACTTACAAGCGCTGAGTGAAACCGTTAACACCTTGCTTGTAACCCCACTTCCTTCAGGAGCCTCGGCCGGAGCATCACCCGCAGCCCTGGCAGGTCCCGCGCCTCCCGATCCCGCACCTCGGGAGCCCCGTCTCTCCAAACCACGGTTGTTCGACGGTAACTTCGAGGATTGTGCCACATTCATCATGCAGTGTGAGTTGGTTTTTCGTCATCAACCCGTCGTTTCACTTCAAGGGGAGCCCGAGTGGCTTACATGACTAACTTGCTCTCAGGCCGGGCAGCCCAGTGGGTCACTGCCTCCTGGGCAATGGGGGCAGACTTCTGTTTCTACTACCCAGACTTCGTGGCTGAACTCCACAGGGTTTTTCACCACCCAGCCCGTGGCCAGGACCCAGGAGCTCGGTTGGGCATCTTCCGGCAGGACAGTGGCAGTGTCAGAGACTACGCACTGGAGTTCAGACTGGCCGCAACGGAGAGCGGTTGGAACGAACAAGCGCTTCGTCTCACCTTCCTGAGGGGGCTCAGCGACGCAGTAAGGGACCAGCTCGCGACCCAAGAGGAGCCCGATTCTCTCGAGGGCCTGATCAGCCTCGCTATCCGCATCGACGGACGCCTCCGGGAGAGAAGGCGTGAGCGAGCACGACGGGGACCCCCAGACGTACCCCCCAAGTACCACCACCTCGAGGAGGTCTTCAGTACCCCAGACGTACCCCCCGAGGACCACGACCTCGAGGAGGTTTTTAGTACTCCAGACGTACCCCCCGAGGACCACGACCTCGAGGAGGTTTTCAGTACCCCAGACGTACCCCCCGAGTACCACGACCTCGAGGAGGTTTTCAGTGAGTCCAGGGCTCAGGTCTTTCCGCCTCACCGGCCTTACGACTGTGCCATCGACCTCCGCTCAGGGGCTCCCTTTCCCGGCGGGCGCCTCTACGGTGCTGACCGTCCTGCCCCCTCTGTGACTGGTGGGTTTGTTCCCTCCCGAGCTGTGACTGAGGAGGAACCCATGCAGCTGGGACGCAACCGCCTTAGCCCGGCCGAACGGGAGTCCAGGCTCAGGTCCGGCCGTTGCCTCTACTGTGGCCGGGATGGACACCGTGTCTCCAATTGCCCTACCCGGCCAAGAAGACCAGGCTCGCCGGGACCCCGGGAGATCCTGGTGAGCCGTTTTTCCTGTTCCCCCACCCGTGCACCACCTAACCGTCTGGCGGACGTCACCCTAGCCTGGGCGGACCAGCGGGCGACGGTGGGCGCACTCATGGACTCTGGTGCTGATGGGAGTTTCATGGACGTTGGGTTTGCCACCCGGGCCAACATTCCACTTGAGGACCTCGAGAGGCCCTTGGAGGTCTTCGCGCTGGATCATCGCCGCCTGGCTGACGTCACTCAACGCACCTGTCCAGTCCTTCTCACTGTTGCTGGTAACCACGTTGAGAGACTCCAGTTTTTCGTCACCAGCTCTCCTCTTGTCCCTGTGGTCCTGGGCAGGCCCTGGCTCGCGCTGCACGAGCCCCACATCGCCTGGTCCTCCGGTACCATCAAGGGGTGGAGCTCCTCCTGTCGTGCCCAGTGTCTTCAGGTGCCGTCCAGCCCCCTCACCGGGTCCCAGTCCCCGTCTCCGGCCTCCCTTGCCGGTCCTCTGTCCCCGTGCCCGGCCTCCGCTGTCGGGCCCCAGTCCCCGTCTCCGGCCTCCCTCGCCGGTCCTCTGTCCCCGTGCCCGGCCTCCGCTGTCGGGTCCCAGTCCCCGTCTCCGGCCTCCCTCGCCGGTCCTCTGTCTTTGTCCCCCTCTCCAGTGCCCCTGATCGCCGGCTTCCTTCGGTCCCGTCCGGGCAGGCCGGGGCCGAGTGGGTCGCCGGGTGGCTCCCGTGGAGGGGGGAGTACTGTGAGGATTGGTTCTTTCCCCACCACAGGCTTCTTAAAGTACTGTGATGATTGGTCCGTTCCCGGCCACACGCTCCGTTCCTTTAAGGTACTTTGTTGAGTAATTGCATTCCCCGCCACGCTCCGTTCCTTTAAGGTTCTGTGAGGATTCTGTGATGATTGGTCCGTGGCCGAACGCACACTTCTAAGTCATGTATCAATTACCATCACGCACCTGATGTGTGTTCTAATCAGCGCCCCAGAGGGCTTTATATACTCTGTTCCCCCTAATATCGATGTTGGATCGTTTTGAATATTCCCTGCATCTGCCTTTCTTTCCCGTCACTGTCTGTTGCTTCCCAGGACTCTCGTGAAGTATCCCTGTTGGAGAACCTGATTCCCCGTACGAAGCTACGCCTCGTTTATCTGCCCGCTTTACGTGTTGCGCTATGGTGAGTTTTTGGAAACAGTTCTTTTTGGATCACTCGTTTTTTGTGTGTTTGTGAAACACCGAAGAGATCCCGTTTTTGTTATACTGTTCTCACCTATTTTTTGTGTTGGATTTACACCTTGGATTACCGTATTGTTTTTTCTCTGGACTCTGCTAACTGTGTGTATCACACCGAAGATCAAGTCACTTGGATAATTGTTTGGATCAGTCACCTCTCTGTTTCTGTTGTGCGCTGAGCTAACTGGGATTTCTCTCTCCCCCTCCGTTTCCACCTGGAGTGTATGCTGGGGGGATCTGCAGAGCGGCTCAGACGTCACAAGCAAATTCCTCACCATCACCGTCTGGGAGAATCTGCAGAGCCGCAAACATTCTTCACATGCCAGATTCCCCGTTTGTTCTGTTCTCCACCTAATTCAATCTTGTGACTCTGAGAATAAAGACGCCCTTGTTTTTGGCTAACTCTGAAACAACTCTCTCTGTGCCGTTGCATTTGGGGTCGGTTACAAACCATAACAGAAATTAGAGCACACGGATTGGAAGAAATGTCTCCTGATGTCACTTCAGGTGACATCACACCGAGGTTCCCGGCTCCTTGATAAAAGGAGGCACTAGAGAACAAAGACGGAAGAGGAGATCACCATGGAAATCTGACAACAACTGCACCATGAAATACAGCAGAACTTTCTGGGTTTCAGCAGAAAAAGATCTTGACTGACTTAGCTAGAAATATTCAACGCTACTTTGATCATTTTGATATGGACTCTTTCAGCAGAAACTCATGCTTGAGCTTGCTGGAAGCCAAACTATTAGACTAGTAATGCGTTGGTTTTATGCAATTAAACGCATCTATGTTGAGTTGAGCTCTGTTTCCGTCTGCCAATTCCTTCATTGCACCGCCGCCGAATGCCGCTCCCTTTGTACCGGGTAATTCAGCCAGTAGCATATGTACAGAACAACGGCAGAGTACTCTATTAGTAATATAGAATACATCACGGACCAGCTGAATATCGTGACCATAAGTGGTGCCGTGGCCGTCCTGGATTCGCTAGAAGCCGACTACAGATCCATAACATCAACGACGCCTCATCGAATGTCCATTCTACCGTCGGCAGCAAAACAACAACAACAACGACAACATTCTGTGAGGTGAGTAAAGGATGGTTATGGTTATCATTTGGGGGACGGCGGCCAGCTCGAACGAGGGTTGGCATATTGCCCTTCTGGCTTAGTAGAGTTTGTCGGCCTGGAGTAGCAGTTTATGATACAAGAGGAAATCTTGCTCAAGGCCGTGCAGATGATACCGGGTTGGAAATGGGGATACAGGGGGATGATGGGGAGCGCTCGATTGATACAGTCCAGTGGGAATGCGAATAGTACAGGTATGTGTCTTCTTGGGACCGTGATCGTGGAAGAGGCCATACGGGATATTGTGGTTGTGTTGTTGTATGAGCACTCGGCCGTGATCATGCCGTGATCAGCATTAATATGATAGAGAACATATTTAGCTGCATCCGAAGCCGTGATCGTGTGAGGGGTAGTTGAATAATGTCTGCTGGTTCGCCTCCAGGAGTGAGGCGGAGCGGTAGGATTAGAAGAGGCTATTCTTTAGAGAATAGGCTTTTGGTTAATGTTTCTGGTTTTCAGGGAGGTGCTTGTATGGAACGTGTCCTTGGTTGTCTGTTTGGTACTCCGCCGCGCTCAAGGTAGGGGCGACAGATGACGAGGGATTTTCCAAAAGCAGGTATGATTTTTCAGACCGTCGGTTCTGTTTCATAGTGGATCCGCTCGGCATCACTCTAGCACTGTCCTCGCACACGTGCACGCGCACTGAATAAAGACCACAATGTACCTTTAATCCCAATATTTGTCTAACCACACCCCTATCAGCTCACCTACATAAGCAGGTGTGTGGTCACCTGCTCTCCTCCTTTCTCGCTTTCACCACAAGGAAGTGCCTCGGTAGATCCCCACTTGACGTGAATGTGATAGTAGGAGAAGAGTGGAAAACAAGAGATACGTTGACATCATATCTTTATTTTCTCTCTCACTATTTTTGAGAAAATACGGCGATATTGTCTTCGTACTGGAGTGTCTGGAAGATGATGATCATTCTAAAAATCCTCCACCGGTTTTCATATTGGGAGTTCGTGCCGCTACATGCCTTCCAACTGCAGTCCTTGCTGTGTGCTGGTTGCGGTAAAGGCACAGCTGGACTGTAGGATGCGCCGCTGTTGTGAGAAGCGGTGGGTTCCAGGTTTGGTGAGTAATGTTTTGCTTGCGAGCACCGCTTGTCTGTTAGTGCTATGGGGGCTAGCTGACAATGTTTATGAAAACCGGCCCCAGACTAGGGTCCTTTGTTCAGCCTCTTAGGCGACGGCGGAAGACCTTGGTCTGAAGCCCATTATTGTTAACTAGTGGGCCACAACCAATAACACTGGTGATCCCTGTGTTTTCTGGACGAGTGGATGTGTTCAAGTCAGCTACAGCCCATGGGAATTGTGCTGGCCCCGCCGGGTGTTGGTAAAATCACCGTTGTAAAACTGTGTTAACATTTCGTTTCTCTTCTCTCTTAAACAGTGAGGAGGGTTTCAGAACGGCGGCCTGTCTGAGTGATTGTTATATCATTGTGTACAAGTTCAGGTGATAGCTGCTTAGCTTACGTGCTAGTGGTGGCCTACTGTTAGCCAGTCAGCTGTTAGCTGCGGCGCTAGCCTGTTGTGATCACTAGGCTAGGAAACGTTAGCTTGCGTGCTTGTTGTGGCCTACCTAGGCTAGGCTAGGAAACGTTAGCTTGCTGCTATCGGCCGAGGGCGGCCGTTAGCTTAATGCTACACTGTTGAACGTGCTTTGATTATAACATGTTTTAAACACTCTTGACTACGACGTCATCTTTGACAGAGGATGTTCGTCGAACCTGCCCTGAGCCAGGACGGCAAGGACTGCGTCAACAAGGGGGACCGTAGTGGCGGGATGGAGCGGCGACGCTGCCCAGGTCGACAACACAGAACGGCTGTGTTTACTACGGTGCCTTGTTAGAGACTGCAGTTTCGCTTGATCTGCGCTCAAGGTAGGCAAGGTCTGACCAGACCTTGAGCACTTCTTCTTGCTTTCCCTTCTAAATGTTTTGTAAATAACGATGTTTTCCAAAACGAGTGTTGCTGCACTACATTTAGGATACGATGCGAGTTATGTGTGAATTGTCTTGTCACTGGTATTTAGCTTCTCCATGCAAATCGGGTTGTTTGTTACAGATGTGAAAATGATCTGGTTTGTTGTGTTGAGGAACATCATGTGTGTTTATGTACTGTGTACTCACAACTAAGGGGGTTAAACTAACCTATAAAGCTATGCTTAGTGACATATGAGTAAAGAAATGATTCTTTTCTCAGCCTGTAATGACAATGAACAGTGTGTTCACATATTAACAGGTTTACCTGTTCAACTGGCCGTATTAAGGGTAAAGTAGGAGGGTTGTGTTTCCCCCCGGTTCCCTGGGGACTTCTTCATCCTCCTCTCAGACATGTTGTTACACTATATTGTGTCACTGTGTGGTAGGGATATGATGTAACCCTTAGCTTGATTGCTGAGGTTGTGCTAAAACTGCTTGAGGAACTTTATTTTCCTAAAGGAAAAGATTGTTTGGTCGCTTTTCGTGTGTGCTTAGCAAGGCCTGTGGCCGATACTAATCGAGAATTATGTATTCTCTCATTATGAAAAACGGCGTTCCTCTGTAGAGTGTTTTTTGCCATTTTTTGTAGGTGATGATGGGTTGTGTGTGTCATGTGACCTACAACTGGGTTGGGCTGGCCACAGAAGCACATGTGTAAGTTTGGTACCGGGGCTCTTGGAGAGCCCTCTCTATTCTGTGTTTTTTCCTTAGTAAAAATCAGATAGCAGGTTAGCACATGCGCTGTGTGAAGCTGTTAGACGCTTCATGGAGCTGACTATGACTGTGTCACACTCTCTTTTTGTCATTACATCGTATCATGGGTGTGGGGTCGTAAAGGGGTGAACTGGTAACCTTTCCTCCCCCTTTTTTCTGTTGGTCAGGGGTAAACCCACCTGTCCTTCAAGGTTCCTGTCACGTTGCGGTTCGGCACGTTACAGGGTGAGGGGGGGGGGGGGGGGGGGGAGTTTCCTGGTCCCACGCCCTGGAATATTGGGCATGTGCACCGCAGAAATTTCCCCGCCATAGAGTACGTCACTGTGCGCGTCTCTGTTGGTAGGACTTCCGTGTGCTGTTCAGGTCCATATGATGGATCTGTTTCGGGGGGTGGTCAGGGCTCCTCCTCTCGAAGCTCCTATTCGGGCCTTCTGTGAGTTGGGACTCTCCTTCCATGTGAGGGAGCCTCCTCAGAGTACAGAGCCTCCTCCTCAGATTGATAAGGTGAGTGGAACCTCAAGAAGGAGTCCTACTCTATTGTGTGTTTATTCGATTCAATTCGATTATTGAGTGTGTATGGGTTCAGTGCCGCCCTAAAACCAAACTTTTACATGGCTCAAGGTGCAATATATTCTTTTCAATCTGTACAGCTCGCGTGGGAAGTCTCTCTGGGGATTTCCGTCTCCTCTCTATGGGAGGGTGGTGGGATGTAAAAATGTAAACAATTTTTACCCCCGGCTGTGTAGACTGGGATACATACTGTTGGTGCTTCCTTCTTTTCTTTTAAAAAGAGTTGGAGTTAGGAAGTATCACACCCCTCTTGTCGTTCCCCTGGGCGCCTTGGGGATTCAATGACAGGTCTAAATAGCCTTTTCATTGATGTGGTTGTGTCCCGACGCACGCATAGTGCTAGCTCGGGGTGTTCTGTAATCAGGCGACTGACTGGCACGCCTTGGTTGCTTGGGGTTAAAACTGCGTTTTTATAAAGCAACTGGGATGGAGGTTTTTTCCTCTTCCGACGACCTGTTTTGGTTGTCGACGGATTCTCGTTCATATCTGGGGGATGATGACGGAATGGATCTGAACATATGTAGAGGGGTCTCACGCTCTGGGGGTGGGCCACTGGGCGCGGTTCGCCCCGAACGTCTGGGTGGCGCCTTCTTTTCATGTTTAAGATCAACACGCATATCTGCCCCTTCTCCTGGAGTAGGCATGTCGGCGTGGTTAGGGCACGGGACGGGTTCTGGTCACGCTGGTCCGGATCAGTTGAACCCGTTGTCCGCCGGGGATGCAGATCTGCTGTTCTGGTACCCTGAGGGACTTGGGCTTTTTTCAGGGGAAAAATGCCAGGTCGGTCCGGGTGTCACAGGGTTAAGCGCTATGGAGACCCTGGTTGGGTAAATTTTTTACTCAGCACTGTCGTAATAGCTTACGGCCTTGCCAACCTGTACACGCTCGATCTCGTCAGATCTCGGCCGCTACGCAGGTTGGTCCTGGTTAGTACTTGGTTGGGAGACCGCCTGGGAATACCAACTACGCAGCCCTGCGGGGAACCAGTGCTGGGGGACCTAGAGCTGGAAATGCTCTTCCCCAGCCTCACCCGCTGAGACCTGTTGGACAGGAAGTCCGTAATCCACCTGTGAGTGGAGGCCGGCACCTGCAGTGCCGTCTGCTGCTGGAGCTGGGAGACGGTGGAGCGACGCGTGAGCTAACTGGGCTAACAGGCCTATACTTGAAGCTAAGCTGTGGTCAGTGCGACCCCCTAGTCTTTCGCCTATACATTCCGAAACACAGCGTGTGGAATATCCACAGTACAGTCTGGCAGTCGAACGTCTTCTTCTTGGTTCAAACGTACCCTAAGCACTATACTGGGAAGCTAAACTTTCGCATACAACGTTACTATCCCACCCCGTGGCAGGACTCGTATTTCGCGTGTCTTTAGTATCGGGAGCTCCTGCTCCACACGTCTGCTTGCTTCAATGGAAAACGACGAAGAGGTTGTCTCGCTGTATGAGCTCCGCCTTCAGCCAGCCTCTTCCTCACCTGTTTGTCACCAGCCCAACGTCGCACCAGCTCCCCCTGGCGACAGTCCAGCGCTATGTCCCACTACTAAATGTCAATATTAGGATATGGAGAATCAAGAGGGGTCAGCGAGTTACACAACGTTATCATGAACACAGTAGAGTACAAGGAGTTAGAGTTAGACACATTGAATTATTGTTAGACATATTCAGGTGTCTACATAGCAGCTATAGCTATCTTCCGCCACCCGAGGGCAGCATTGCAGTTGCAGCTCTTTTTAAGATTAGCTGGAAGGACCTGTGGAGTATGGAGGGAATCTTAAAATAAAATTCCTAATAGGAGCTGCTTATGATGAGGAGTTAATGTGCTGTAATCGCCACATAGATGGGGACCCATAGCCATTTACCATTTGTGTCCACTGTTCAGAGACGGCAACTTTGAGGCATAATTATGTTTAGGTTTAGGTTTACTTTATTTGTTCAAGGGGAAAGCGTGCATTAATAAAACATTTTAAAAACATAAATGCACCCACATTTAGCCAAAAGGCTAATTTCCATTCAGATTTTAGCCAGAAGTAACAGGCTAAAATCCTGTGTAAAAAAGGGTTAGCCATACAAACAGAATAAAAGCAAGATAAATAACATTAGAATAAAAACACAAACAAAAGCACATAATAGAAGAACATACGATAGGGATACAGGGCACAATACAGTCATCGACACAAGGACAGAGCACATCATGAAGACCCAGGCATAGACAAACGCACCATACACACACACACACACTCACTCACTCACTCACTCACTCACTCACTCACTCACTCACTCACTCACTCACTCACTCACTCACTCACTCACTCACTCACTCACTCACTCACTCACTCACTCACTCACTCACTCACTCACTCACTCACTCACTCACTCACTCACTCACTCACTCACTCACTCACTCACTCACTCACTCACACACACACTCTCTCTCTCTCTCAAGGCCAGTATACGTATGGTGACATAACCAGCTTTGAAAAGCTTCGTGGCAGGAATTGAAAGTAGAAGAGTACAGGTGAATTCAGGATGTAATCGGATGGAGCCATTCAATTTGTCCGTGAGGGAGAGAAATGTAGAGGAGGTAGGTTTTTAGGCGGGCATGAGTCAGGCTACCTAAATATGAAAAGCAGTCAGTGGATTTGGTTGAGGAGAAATAATGTCAGCCTGGGGGCCAAAGTAAACAAACGGTAAGAGTATTCCTTTTCTTGTCTGTTGTTTCTGTTTCATGTGTGATATTGGTATCAGGAATTGTCTTATTTTTGACATAGGTGGATGACATAGGAAGGTTCGGCGTGTGAATATCCTGGAAAAAGGGGAGCTAGCATGGAGGGGGGGGTGGTTCTGGGACACTGGAACTAACTGCTGAACCTTTCTGAGGTGTTGTGGGCCTAACTTGACGAAGCACCAGTGAAGGGAGGTTTCCACTTGATAACCCTGGTGATATGCTGGCTCTCGCTATCTACACATTGGGTTGTGGGGGCCATGTGGTAGGGTATGTAGCATAGTAAGAAACATTCTCTATAAAGGCACACATGTTGTGGTACTCATTGGGAAACATTCTCTCTAAAAGCACACATGTTGTGGTTCATTGGGAAACATTCTCTCCTTGAAGTAATCACACTCAAGTTGATTAGTTGAAAGAAGAAGTCTTTATTTGTCATGCAGATTAACACGCCCAGACGAGATGGGCGACACACAGGAACACATACACACACACACACATGCATGCACTGAGTCGCAGATGAAATGTCTCTCTGCACTTTTTCCATCCCGTCGTCCTTCCCCCCCAAGGGCAGCCGGGAGCAGACATGGGCTGTGGCGTGGGGCCATGCCCGGGGACCAATCCAAGTGCTCCTGTCCGTCTTCGTCAGGGACGTGACAGCGTTACCGATCTGCTCTGCATGTTTTTCCATTGGGTTTCTCTTATCGGGAGGAGAAACCCTTGCAAGCACAGGGAGAACATGCAAACTCCACACGGAAAGGCCCGGGAGATACCCCACCTGGGTACCTGGCAACGCGGCAACCTGGTCCCCAAGCGGGAATGGAACCCAGTAACATCTAGCTGTGAGGCGACAGTGTTAACCAATACACCACGTTCCGCCGAACACTTTCCTCTTCCTGCAAAGTCATGTGATGCATTGTTTTGCAGAAAGACGAGGATTGAGACTTTTTAAGAGAACTCAGTTAAGGGGATGTCTGAGGTTTTATCTTGGGAAAAGTCTTCTGGAAATCATACATGACTGGAGTCGGTGGATTTCATCCCAAACGCGTGTAGCTTATTGCCAGCGGAAGAGTGCAAGAATGCTTCCGCATTCGTCACCGCACGCCAGTATGGTAATACGCCTTTCCTTTCGCCCCGCTCAGACAAATGCATGTAGTACATTGCAACACAACGCAGCATTTCCGCGTACATTGCAACGAATCACTTGGAGTTTGAAAGTGATATCAGAAGAAACTACTCAACCTCGGCTGTCTTTAACTATGAGTGAACACAACGCATTGTAACGTTAACGCAGGTGTCAACTGTACTTTACTATGGAATACATGTGTTGTATATTATCTAGATAAAACATGTAAAATATCAATGAAAACTGTACAAAATGATACTAGACGAAATGCTGGTGGTAAACTGTAAGGCATTTGGTAGAGGGGCGACAGGGGCTCCATGGGAAATGGTGTCAGTTGGCACCAGGCCTAAAGATGGTAGGAAACAGTTGACTCTCCCCTCACCCAACCATCTGGCTGACCTTAAGATAATTACTGACCCCTCCAGGCAATCTTGAGGGAAACAGGAAGAGAGGCTTGTTGATTTTAGGTAAAGGAATCATCTTATCTCTGTCCTCCCACTGTCGAGACCACTGTGGTATAATATATAATGTTCTCATGTAAATATAGTCCCCTCCCCTATATCCCCTTACCTGTGCCCCCCCCCCTCTCTGTGGAATAAGACACTCCCCTCCCCTGTGTCCCCATTACCTGTACCCCCCCCCCCCATCTGACCTATCAAATGGGACCACACCCCCTCCTGTTAACTATATAGATCTCCTCTTGAGATCTATCCAGGCTTCTTACCTGGGTAATTTCAGCTGATCACCTGGGGCGAGAGCCTCAGCCATTCTCTCTATGTATTCTATCTGTTTGGTTAATAAACCTTGTTATTATCCAAGCCTCGGTTGACTGAGACATTCTTCATCAGGATATCCACAAATATCCCACAATTGGCGTCTACGAACTTGTGACGGACTCTTGCGTCCTCCCGGCGTGCTGTATCATTCAACTATACAGAGAAAAGTGAGTATAATAGGATGGTCGACAAAATGTATGGAAAGGAATTGAAACCTTCCCGCTTTTCTCTGTGCCAGGTGAATATTACAGAATGTTGTCAAATATTGAGATCATGGCTGAGTAGGAATAATGTGCATTAATATATCTGATCTGTATTGAGAATCGTTACCAGGGCGCGCGTGCACCTGGGTCCTTTATCAGGCGGTTCTGAGAGGATGGGTTATAGTGCTATTCCCAAAAGTTTAGGCACAAAGGTTGAAGTGCTATTCCAGGTCGAGTCGGAGCCGACCAAAAGTTAAGGCACACAATACAGGTTGTTGGATTGCTACCCCAAGTCTAATTCAGACTAAAAAATAGGCAACAAGGCAAGAAACGTGGGCTTATTAGATGTGATATCCTTGAAAACGCTACTCTGTTAAAAAACGTTCTGTGATTCCTTTGCAAAGAGGCGGGAAGTAGGACCGAGAAGCTGATAGAATCATAATTAGAAATTACCAGAGTAGCGTCATAATATTCATTGTTTCAACCTCAAACTAAGCTCACAATCTTTTCCATTCCTGAAAACGATGTATTTTGGATTAAATTAACCAATTGATCAATACAGATAGCGGGAAGATGATCACGCGATGTCCTAGTTAGTACATGATTACGCGATGTCCCGGGAGTACGTAAATGTACATTAAACGGGACATCAGTCGCGGAAAAGTACATTAAACAGGACGTTAGTCGCGGGTTAAGAGGCAGAGAGTATGATTAAAAGGTATATATAATCTAATATATCGCTGGTAAATTTCGAAGTCAGGTTCGGTCGTTATGATTTTAATAACGATGTGTAGTTATATATCAAGGGTATGAATGCCTTGTCGCAACAGATGTTGGACGACTAAACGTACAGCGATCCAATACAGTCAGATATACACACACGTTAACTTATATGTATTAATGTTTGTTTGTCTGTTTTAAGTCTCGTTTGTATGTGCACAAGTATTATAGGACCCGTCGCGTTGCTTTATTGAGTCAAGAACCGGCTACGGATAGCGCGACGAGCATTGAGAGACGAGTTACCGATATACAAAGAATAACATTGAAGTGCAGTTCACGGGAACAAACTAGGATAGTAATTTCCGGATTCCGCAGAACACCGGCCCACGGGAACGGCCATTTGGGGAAGTATAGTTTTATCGTTTCAGTTTGTTTACGTTTCACATATGCACAGGCGCGTTCATTCGGTAACAAAACGCTGGTATAGGAATTCCAGGCTATTGAGAGCTCGTGGAAAAATACTGTATGAATTGCAAAGCGTTATTTCCGAGGTGAATGAGAACACACGAACGTCGCATGGAGCAATGACGTGACGCTATGCGCGCCGTGAAGTTATTATTTTATATTAAACTATCCATAAGCGAACGTAAAGTGTAATGTACCCAAGGCCAAGGGTGCGTGAAATCCACGTGTAGTATATGTTTTATTTGTATATGTATGTGCGCGCTGCCATTGGAAAATGTTGAGTTGCAGTGACGAGATGCAGGTTGCACCATCCCAGACCACCGGAGAAACGAACCGAACATTGCAGCTTTCCCCGGTGAGTATGAAAATCATAAATATAGATGCTTTGATTGATTGATTGAAAACTTTATTAACAGATTGCAGAATGGGTACAATACAGTACAGCTCAATACACACAATTGTTAAGGGGATGCAGACCAGAGAGAGACTTTAGTCTTGTTTACATCAGGGTCCCCCATTTTCAATTTATCAGAACATATTATGACATACATGACATACAGATAGTCAGTACTGCTACATCTGTACATTTATGACATACCAGATTTGCAAATTTAGTACTGTTTGTGATACAAAAGGAGTCAAGAAAAGGGAGTCATTTGACGTAGAAACTGTACATATACACAACTATCAGTTACAGCAAATTACAACTATCTCAGATCACTTGAGTGTTTATGTTGCTTTAATTTACACATTATAAGTCACATAAAGCTAATTACAATGTCTGTTTCAGAATTATAATACATCTGTGGGCGTACCTTGTAGTCCACATAAACAGCGTTAGATTAGGCTTTATAAGCTTTCAATGTTGAAAACTTGGAACACAAACAACATAGATTATGTTTAAAAGTAAGATGTTTAGGTTATATTCACTTGAGTTAATGTGTTTATCTAAAGAACCAATGAAAGATAACTAGCCCTTTCCATTGTAAGACATTTTTAAACATGATTCAAAATGTGTGGTTCCACATTCATATGATGCTTGTGTACATATGCGATATGATTGATAAATGATAACACTATCATTACATCCTAGGACAGGATGGATGAGAAATAGCTGATGTTTTGTTAAGCTCACAGACAATCAAGGAGAACCCACTCAGAATAAAAGAAAAGAGTGGAAAATTAACATGTGTTTGTATTTACAGATCTGGCTCTGAGGCGAGATGCAAAACAGTGCATGACTACACCCAAAGCGTATCACAAAAGACTGAAGCTCCAACAATTTGCATGTCAACCGAGAGACAGTGCAGAGCTGAGAGACAATCGATTGACCATTTGGAACAAATCTGCATCCAAATACCCACATGTAAATTTCTTCAGAGTGGGCACTTGGGAGACAAAACAATGCAAATGCCTAGAGAGGACTCTGACCACACCTAGAGACGACGATAGCAGACACCATTGGATGGGCACTTGAAACCCACATGGTATGCCTACACTCTGACCACAGACTTGGTGGACCAACAGAGAACCACTTAGTTAAACATGAAATCAGACACAAATGATGATGTTGCAGTCATGAAAGTCTACCTAATTCCCATACTAACAATAACTAACCAGTTGTTTTCATCATCTCTTTTCAAGAGGCACACAAATTAGAGATATGAATTCTGAATAAAACCAAACAAAGTAGAAGTGCCTGAGATGAAAGATCAATGATGAAAACAATTTAACATACTATCCCCCTCCTTCTATTCTCTGCTTAACCACTAACTCCTTGCAAATTTCAAGTACTTTCCACGACTGCAAAATTATCAACCACCAAAATTGCAGCACAATTATCTAAATGTACAAGATATCAACAACATTGATCATTTAGCTGACACTTTTATCCAAAGCGACTCACAGGTTCTGTACGACAGGACATCAGGCAAGGCACACCTCTATCAGCTGAGTAACAATGGTCATCAAAGTGTTGAGTGCTACAGTGTAGATTAGTTTATTAGGACAAATGCATGACAGTAAGGTTAGTTAGGGTTAGATGATAAGAAATGATTGTTTTTTATGCAAAATTAACTGGCTACCTAGATTTTATGTTTTTTCCCCATGCTATGCTATGATGAGCCACACTGAGATGTGAAGAACAACCGAGAAGTCATGGCGAGGTAAGTATCTTGAAGAAGCACACCATCGTACGCGGCCTGAGGTAAGATCAACTTCAATTTAACACCACAGACTATTTTATCTGATTCAAGACTTTGGCCATTCATTTACAAATTTTATTTAAAGCCTAATGCTGTAAGATCTAGTTAGATACAAAATCTGATAAAATTGTAGTGAATGTGACCTTCTTGACGTAAAGAATCACTGCTAATGCAATTGGCTTGCATTTCTTATTGTCAATTAAGTGATTTTATTTACAATGAATTGAATTAATCCCAAAATGATTTTCCACTTTAGCAGAAAGGCGTTGAATCATTTATGTGAGGAGTTTTCTAAGGCAGTGTTTATCACCCTCAGATCACGAATTGGTGAGAGGACAGGACGAATGAGACGACGCGTGACTTGAACCAAGGAGCTGCGGACACAACCAGAGGCGACGACAACAACCGTGGGAGAACCATCCAACCCAGCCCACAGACATCCCCAAGAAAGTGGAGCAGAGGACCACGAAGGAGACTGACCAAGGAGACACTGACGAAGAGGAGATCAACCTTTGACGGCCTCCACCCCGGCACTGCAGACCAAACCCATCACCTGCAGATGGGAACCAAAGCCCCGACCATCAAGGTGGATTCCCATGACAAGATTGTCATCCGTGTGAGAGAGAGCGTCCTACTGACTAGCCACTACACCGGCGGGCCCTCGCCCTCCATCAAGTGGTACCGCAATGACGAGGAAAGAACAGCGAAACCAACACAACACATTCAAAAAAACGCCCTGACCACCATGTCTCTGGGCCTGATGGGAGCCAAGCGTGAGCACAGTGGCAGACATGTGGTGGTGATGGAGAGCAGCGCAGACAAGTGACCCTTGACAGGGAATGGACGGCGACCAGTGAATATTCCCGACTGCATCGTCAAGAAGAGACACATAGCAAATGAGACCTGTGGACGAAGAGACTTCTGAATACACATTGTCCAAAATTGTTATGTATTTATTTACTTTTTACTGTCTTACTGCCACACGACAGGCTCACAGAAACATCAACTGAATGTACGATACGTTCAACACACAGCAGGTCACCACAGAAGGACACATCCCTGGCAGAGAACAGATGGTCAACAGTGACGCAGCAACTGTCAGATTCACAAACAAGAGATGTTTCACAAAGTTCATATGTATCAAGAAAATTATGAACTAAGAATATGATGAAATACAACCAATAAGATTGCAATAACCAATTTATAATAACAATAAGGAATGATCACAGAGTCACATTGAAAAAATTATATTGTTAAACAGGGCAGAACCAGTTGGATTGTTCCAAGACACCAAGTTTGTTTTGACCACAGAACAATGCATAACGATTATCATAATCACCTTTTATATTAACCACTAGGTTAACGGTTTTCAATTTTATTTTGACACATTAGCCACTAAGGTAATGTCTATTGTATGTATTTATTTAATTTTTATGTGTTACTGTTTGGCCCTGCCACACGACCGACAGAGAACACCTTGTCAACAACGACGCAACATCATTCAGATTAATACCTTCACAAGCAGGAAACTTTTCACACAATTGTATGTATCTGCAAAACGATGAACTAGGGATGTGATGAAAAGAAATCAATGAGAAAGCATTAACAATGGTTAGTAATAATGAGCTAAAATGTATTGCTGAAGGAAGAAGTGACCACATGATCACATTACATCACATTAGAATTACTTAGGTTACAAAATTGTATTGTCAGACAAGAAAGAATCAGTTGTTTTATTCTCTCATAGAAGAGGACATGTAACGTTGTTTTGCACCTGTATGGTGAACCATTGATAGTATATGCACTAGAATTACATACAGAAGCGATGCATAAGACGTTTTATCTCCTCATTTATAGAGAAGAAATGGAGAAAATTGCCTGATTCTAAGTAAAGACCAACCAAGCTGAGGCAATCACAGATGAAAGTGACACTCAAACTCAGATTAAATACAACTGGATCCTAAGTAATTTCATCAAGAATCATCACAAAATGTGCAAAAATATATATATATATTTGTGAACAGTTTCCCATAAGCAATCATGTTAGTTTTATTAACCACCAGGTTAACGGTTGTTAAAATGTTTTTGTACACATTAGCCTTATGTGTAAATCCGATTCCTAATAATTATGAACACAATTTTGTTTTTTCACCCTGTGCATTCTGACCACACAGACAGTGCATGTATTTAATTGGTTTATTACGATGCCTGTATGCACAACGATCACATTAGCTCCCCAGAGTCACGACATGAACGACTGAAGGTATGCCAAGATATTTGCACAGCGATAGCTTCTAATGATCAAGTTAATTGTTGTTTGATATCAGAGATGAGGACCACTCATTCATATAGGTATTTTGAGCGATTAATAAAAGAAAAGGGTGATATCTATTCCCACATCTCTGATATCAAAATAACACAGACCGCAGTCCAGTCGATCATGTCATGAATCATGTATGTAAATAATTCTATTAATCATGTATGTAAATAATTCTATTTTAAACTATTATCCCCACTCACTTTTACCTGTTCCAAACAATCCTGGTATATTATACATTAATCTCACCCACATTATAAGAAAGAAAAGTGAGTATTGTGGTATAATATATAATGTTCTCATGTAAATATAGTCCCCTCCCCTATATCCCCTTACCTGTGCCCCCCCCCCTCTCTGTGGAATAAGACACTCCCCTCCCCTGTGTCCCCATTACCTGTACCCCCCCCCCCCATCTGACCTATCAAATGGGACCACACCCCCTCCTGTTAACTATATAGATCTCCTCTTGAGATCTATCCAGGCTTCTTACCTGGGTAATTTCAGCTGATCACCTGGGGCGAGAGCCTCAGCCATTCTCTCTATGTATTCTATCTGTTTGGTTAATAAACCTTGTTATTATCCAAGCCTCGGTTGACTGAGACATTCTTCATCAGGATATCCACAAATATCCCACACCACCCTCGGAAGGCCACCTAAAGTGAAGGATTAGCTTTGAGGACTGATACCACGGAGCCGGGGAAAATACCTTAGTCTGACCTGGGATGACCCGATGCGGGCCCTTAAGTGCTGGAGGTATGCAGCTGGTAAGAGAGATTAGGCGTTACAAACTATTAAAAGCTAAACAACAAAGTAAAATAGTAATCGACTAAAGGTTAGTCTAGAAGCAAGGGAGTTTCAGAAACATTCAGTTAGGTATCAAACATGATTAACATTGGACACTAGAAAAGCCAAATGGAGTTAAATACATTCTAGAATTAATGCTAGCATACTTAACTACAAGTAAACTGTCATACAAAATCACATTAGATAATAGGTTTAGCAAGCATGAAAAGTTGACAACAAGTTAACCAAATACAAAGACATAGTTTGTAAATTAATGTTAAAGCTAAAAAAAGGTTAAAGATTACTTTGAAATAGGAATACAAACAGTAGGATGTAACATTAAATAAGGCAATTTCATAAGTAACATGGGCATAACTCTTAAAACTATTAGGAAAACGGTAGTCAAAATAAAGAATAACTTTTAAATAATAAGGATAAAAGAACCATGACACAGGACTCCTTATTGGTTAATCAAGAAACCAGTATACTATTTCTGTTGATGGACGTATGCTATTATCTGTGCACGGAGAGAAGAACTGTAAGGATTCCCAAATAAGGTAATGGAATAGAACGGCTAACAGCCAGTCGGATTCTCCCCATTTTAGACTGTGTAACGTTGTGTCGCAAGACCCAGGATGACGTGTCACTCACAAAAGGAATTCCTGCTAGAAGGAATTTGGCCAATGGGAAAGGCCGATCTCTACGTCACCTGACAGGCAGGGAAAAGGTCTTCTCTCTCTCATTAAAACGACAGGGAAGCAGACGGAAGGGGACTGGAGCGCTGGAGACTGGAGAACCGGAGACTCGAGAGCCGAGCCGGACACGCACAGAGCCACGGACACAGACGATGATAGAAGATCGCCTTACAGCAGGGAATCCAGACTCCGCCGAGACAAAATCAAGCGCTCCCTGCCCTGAGCGCAGAGAACGGGGCAAAACCAAGGTTGCCTTGGCAACCAGCATCAACAGAGAAAAGACCTCGTGTTGCCGAGACAACCAACACCAGGAGAAGAACGCTCTGACGGCCGCAGCCGATCAGAACGGGACCAACTGCGCCACCACCAAAGAGATGATTAGATAGAAGAAGCAGATCCTGTACTTGTTTGATTTATAGCTGTGTTTTATTAAGAATGGAATAAACACCCCAGTTGTTTGATTCAGACCACCTTGTCTGCATTTCCTTCATAGAACCGAACACCTGAAATGCAAACAATGCAGAGAGAAGGGTAAAGACTATACGGTCACCGAGACTAGATAAATGAAAGAAACACACTTCAAATGGTCCGTGACCCATGCTGTATTCGACCAAAGCCGGTTGAAGACGACGACAGCCACTTCTCAAGGAGACCGAGAGATTCTCTCCCCATCATCGATGTCTCTACGACTGTGAAATCTTCGCCTCATCAGCCGAGGACAGCGGGATTATAGGTAAGTAACGATGGTGCGTCTGAAATTGGTAGCGGTCGAGCAGTTTCGAACAGGGTTTTTGCTATGAGTAGAGGTAAATGCTATGCTGGGCCAAAAATGGGTTGATGTCGGAAGGCACGAGAGACCAGGATTCACAACCTGTCTCTGGTCTCGGCCGCGCACCAACGCAGCACTTAATAGGTTAGGGAATTGAGGGTGTTCGTTTAGAATACATAGGATTAGTGCAATGGGATGATGTGGTAGGACTATTCTAGGTAGAATCGGCACTAATGTAATGAAGAAAAGGGGCGCAATCCGAGTGAACGGTACAGAAGTGGAGCGAAAAGTGGCGAGTTTATAAGCAACTATGGAGCTATAAATAGGGAATTGTTCAAGGAAACAATTGAAAGGCTGGGGATAAGTGACAATTTTGGTTGATGAACGGGTTAAATGAGGCGCTGTTTTCACTCGTCAAAACCGGGCCCCGCTCTGGGAAACGGCTGATGGAGGAACGAGGGTACCATTGTGGATTTTCAAGCCCTTCATCGAACAATAATGTGACTACCAGTGAGAGAGGTTATAGATGTCTGTATTTAGTTCAGATCGCGCACAGCCGAGGGATAGGGATTCGTGCCAGGTTGCTTAATAACCCCCTGAGGTCTAGAGTGTGTAGCTCCACCTTCTCAGAATATTCTCTTTTTTTTTGTTACATAATGTAAAATTACAGATTCATACCTTCAAAATAAGCCATCAATTGTCAAATTTGAAACGATAGTTTTCAATCAATGTCCTATCAAACATTCTGGTAAAATCCTAACTACTTTTCAGTATAGGACGAGAACTTGATCCAAGTTCATTCAGCTATCTGATGAGAGAACTACACTCACAGAATTCAATGTGATCATTGTCACTAGAACCATTTCACACCTGGAGCAAAGGCCCAGTCATTCCTTTGTTATTCCAGTGAATGGACCCAGCAGGAGGCCTAGCCTAGCGACAAGCGGCCACTACATAGTTGGGTATTGAAAAAATGCTCATATCCAAAAGTAGTAGAGAGAGAGAGAGAGAGAGATAGAGAGAGAGAGATGGTATTTACAGTACTGTACCATATCAAAAAAAATAAGCAAACCAATAACAATTTGTGGTTGTATTTCTCTAGAATGACTAGAAGACCTTCTGGGGTGGACGCCAAGCCTGTTCACACAACAGCAGAAACTTGCTGCACAGCCGCATGAATTTATTTTCATTGATGAGGCTGGATTCAACCTAAGCCAAACAACACACATTCAAATCCAACCCTAACTAACCTTACTGTCATGCACTTGTCCTAATATACTAACCTACACTGTAGCACTCAACACTTTGATGAACATTGTTAGTTACTCAGCTGATAGAGTTGTGCCCTTCCTGATGACTTGTCGTACAGAACTTGTAAGTCGCTTTGGATAAAAGCGTCAGCTAAATGACTAGATGTAAATGTAATGTGTAAATGTGCAAATGTAAATGTGTGTGTGTGTGTGTGTGTGTGTGTATGTGTGTGTGTGTGTGTGTGCGTGTGCGTGCGCGTGTGTGTGAAAGTAAGACATCCTTGACTTAGTAAACTCACTGACAGCACGTGTGGCAGATTTATATCCAGCTTTTAATTTGATCGTTTGTTTGTGTGTTTCTGTGTGTGTGTGTGTGTGTCTGTGTCTGTCTGTCTGTGTATGTGTGTGTGTGTATGTGTGTGTGTGTGTGTCTGTGAAACATGTCTTGTACTCATTTACCTCACTAAATACAGCAATGTGTAACTGTAGATTTCAAGAGAGAGAGAGAGAGAGAGAGAGCGACATTTATAATAATTATATTATTAATTAGTTTTTTTACACACACACACTAATAACATGATCATAACCAAACCAATTTCAAATGTATCATCAAGTACAAAATAGATTTGATCATAATATTTATGAGAATACATGTTTTTTCACACTACAGGAGGAGTATGTCACAGTATGATGTCATAATCGAATATTCTAGAACATTTGTGTTCTATATATGCAACAATTCTCTGAGCATTTCCTGGCATTTTTTCAGACTACAACATCAATCCATTCATCTTTCCTTGTGACAATATTGTCAACCACTGTACTAGACTGTACAAGAAATTCCTTCTGTAATGTACTGATTTCTTTTGATTTCTCTGTTTGAGAGAGAGAGAGAGAGAGAGAGAGAGAGAGAGAGAGAGAGAGAGTGTGTGTGTGTGTGTGTGCAGGGGAGTAGCTGGGGGGGGGGGGTTAGGATGATTCCAAGGGCCCAGCAAATGCCCCAATTTTTTTTATAGATTGGGGGCCCCACATTTTTTAATAGATTGGGGGGCCCACAAATTGTTTCTTTCATGGGGCCCAGAATCTCCAGCTACGCCCCTGTGAGCGCACCATTCTACTCTAGAGAGCTGTCATCACCGTGATGCGCGCTTGAATGAACTGCGAGATAACTCATAACTCGTACACACACGCACTCTGTCTGCCATACAGTAGTTTATATTGTTTTAGCGCGACGTGGGTATATACACGGGCGAGGATGAAAAGCATAAGACTACTTTTAATACATAAATTAACGTTCCGTCGGGTCCCGTGTATTCTCGAGAGAGAATGATAATAATAATAATAATGCAGGACCTCTTCAGATTATATTATCAACGACAGACAGTGAGAAACACAACCCCCCCCTCTCGCACTGAAGAATATGCATATTACATCACTCAGTGATTAACACCTATGGGCTGTTTGTGTGTGCGTGCGTCCATGTATGTGCGCTTGGTGACGCGCGATGTAGTTCTTATCGCAAATGGAGATTATTACAAGCATACCATCTAGCAAGAATTAAACGTATTTACAAGTCGTATTAGGTTTAGCAAGTTGGGGGACCTATACCTTACATGTCAAAGCACTAGAAATGGCCATTTTTCTATTTTTATCGATTTCTGAAAAGATGTCCTTTTTGAGCATTTAAGAGGGATTCTAATTTCTTTTGTTGTCCGCCGACGGGTTCAAAGCTCCAGCGTGACCCCTAAGGGTTAACGGGAAGCTCACTTAGAATCGGTACGCTGAGCAATAGACTTTGGAAGACGTTCCATATGCGAATTGTCAAGAATAGTCCGACATCATTTAGGCTCAGATTGGCCATTGTCCAAATCTGAGAAACATCAAGCTCGTGGAGGAAAGAGGAACATAGGAAATATGGAAATTGTGGTTTAAACGGGGAGCACGATAAACCACATAAACCTCCGATTCAAGCCGTCAGATGGATCTACAATTAGGAAATATGGAAATTATGGTTAAACGGACGATTTGGCCATATAAACCTCCGATTCAAGCCGCCAAGAGGCTCTACAAAACTCTCCACGAGCTACTTTACATGAATGGAGCGGGTTTCTCAGGGTATAGCAAGACGGATATTCAATAACTCGGTAGATATATAAAGCACTTTGAAGGAAGGAACTGCGTTTGTGATTAGGACATAGGGAAGAATTGTGTGAAATGGGCGAGGTTTAGGTTAGGAAATGTGCTTAGGATGGATGTGGCCAAGTGGATGGTATGTTTATAAATAGGACAATTGTAACCCTGGTAATATTAACTAACCCTGGTAATATTAACCTAGTGGTTATCCTGTTAATATAATATATGTTAAATATATGTTATTATTTTGTATTTTGTATATCTTATTTACCTCTGGGTAATATGTTCTACATATACCATTATTTCATGTATGGGTAATATGTAGAACTCCTGTCTATGTGAACTGGGAACTGTGGCTTGGCCAATCAGGAAAAAGGTCAGGGTTGATGGGACTGGGTTTAACCAGGTGTGGTGATTGAGCTCTCGAGACCAGAAAGTGAGAGGGTGAGAGAAGCAGGTGGAAGAGTGTGCAAATGTTTGACACACCATTGCTAAGTTGTATCCAGTATAGTGTTATCAAGTGTTCTGGCCTAGAACACACGCTGAACATTATATGTGATGTCGGGGAATTGTGCATGTTAGATAGGCATGCCTAATCAATTGCTCCACATTGGACTGGGTGTTGAGGCTAGCTGGCTAAGCTAGGTAAACAGTAGCAGGCCCCGGATAGCTAACCCGGAAACCCACTACATTCGAGAACAGGATAAGCGGTCTGTGCTACCAGGGCCTGTACAGACTTCGAGAACAGGATAAGCGGTCTGTGCTACCAGGGCCTGTACAGATTTCGGGAACCAGATAGCAGTCTGTGCTACCAAGGCCTGTACAGACTTCCTCTGGCAGCGTGGGAGGCCCACCAGGACTTCACATTGCATCGTACTCAATCTCCACTTTCTCCTTTCCCCCCACCTGAACACTGACTCCGGACCGTGAGTACTTTGGCTCGTTAGAGCTGAAGATTAAATGGGATTGTGAGTTTCCCATCAATCAGGCCTGCAACAGGGGTTTTTGTTTGTTTGTTTTTGTTTATTAGATGCCGGCTTAGGTATATTAGTATATTGTATTATTGTACAGGATATTTCATTTGTAATTAGCTGTATCATTAATGCCATTTTGGATATAGGTTTTCATTTATATTTCCTTTTTTGATATTGAGCACATGGTGCCTTTGAGTTTGAACCTGAGTACAGAGTAACAGCTCTGTTATTTTGTTTTCCTTTTTTGATATTGAGCACACGGTGCCTTTGAGAGACAATACTCTATTTATTAACTAACTAACATTTTCTTTATTCGGTAATGTGTATATATATACACACGGTGTATGTAATATATAACACTATGTTCAATACAGATTATTTTTATATTTAAAGTTAAGTGTCTGACTTGATCATTTCTATTTCAAATGTATTGATGTTATATCCCAAACAGATATTCGTATATTTGTATTATTAGATTAGTAAGAGCTAGGTGTTACGAACCTAGGGCCCTGCCCTCTAAGTCAACTGGGGTAAAAGGGGCTACATAAATGGAGGTTCCGGTGAGAATCTGTTTGGGTTTATAACAAAATATAGGTTAGAAATCAAGCCAGTAGCACCATAAAAGGAATTGTTTAATTTACAAGGAAAAAATATATATATATTGTTTAATTTACAAAAAGAAAATATATATATTGTTTAATTTACAAAAAGAAAATATATATATTGTTTAATTTGCAAAAAGAAAATCTATATATTGTTTAATTTATAAAAAGAAAATATATATATTGTTTAATTTGCAGAAAGAAAATATATATATTGTTTAATTTGCAAAAAGAAAATATATATATTGTTTAATTTGCAGAAAGAAAATATATATATATTGTTTAATTTGCAGAAAGAAAATATATATATTGTTTAATTTGCAAAAAGAAAATATGTATATTGTTTAATTTGCAAAAAGAAAATATATATATTGTTTAATTTGCAAAAAGAAAATATATATATTGTTTAATTTGCAGAAAGAAAATATATATATTGTTTAATTTGCAAAAAGAAAATATATATATTGTTTAATTTGCAAAAAGAAAATATGTATATTGTTTAATTTGCAAAAAGAAAATATATATATTGTTTAAGTTGCTAAGAGCAAAAAGAAGAAAAAAATCTATAAATGGATAAAATGGACACTCAAGCTGCGCTTGTGATGGAGCTTAAAGACTGGTGCCGTGGGGAGGGATTAAATGTGGCTCATACGCTTATGGTCCTCATTTCAGAAGATGTTGATGTCACCAACATAGAAAAGACCCTGGAGACAGTAAAATGTCTGGGGCGAGTGCGTGTCAGAGGCAGGTCGTTCAGTACACAGCGAAAAAAGTTTATGATCCTGTGTGAATGTCGGGAAAAGGTAACGGGTGAGAATGTTCCCCCTGAAGTTATGCCTACGGATGGTGGCGAGGCGTGGCCTATAATCATAGTAGGAGAGACCACCTCAGCCCCTGTGGATGATGCTAAATTCTACGAGAAGTTAGCAGGACTACTGTTTGCTGAAGGGAAGACGGAGGAAGACCTCCAGAACATGTTTCAGAGAGCAGACTCTCCCGTTAGCCCAACCGAATCCATCCTGCGTGCACTTAGTGAGTTGATGGACAAAGTAAAACCCCCCACTGAGCATAACAGCTATCGGCGCCTACGTCTGTTTTCTGGGACCTTGCCCACTCCATCAGGTGAAGAACAGTTTGAACACTGGTTAGAGCAAGCACGACTCATGGTAGAAGAAAGTGATGGCTCTGATAAAGAGAAGAGGCGGAGGCTGATGGAAAATCTCAAAGGCTCTGCACTAGAAATAGTGAAATCTGCACGAGCCAGCAACCCTGATGTTAGTCCTGGAGAATGCCTGGAAGCCCTGGAACATGTGTTTGGAACTGTGCAGTCTGGAGAAGACTTGTACATCTCGTTCCGAATGATGCAGCAGCAGCCAGGTGAGAAACTCTCTGACTTTCTGAGGCGTCTGGAGCAGTCACTAGACAAAGTGAGCCAGCGAGGTGGTATTCTACCAACAAATGTGGACAGAGCACGGATAGAGCTGTTGTTGCGAGGTGCAGTGGCCTCTGATCTAATGCTCGTTAATCTCCGCCTAAGAGAGAGGAAAGCAGCACCGCCTACCTTTCTTCAGCTATTGAAGGATATACGCTCAGAGGAAGAGTATGAGGCCTCAAGGAAGAAACTCTTCCCCGCTGTGCAGTGTGTTCCGGTGATGACAGAAATTGACGGAAAACAGGCTGAAATACAGAGCCTGAAAGCTGAAGTAAAGGAGCTAAAGTCCTTAGTTGCTGCAGTGGCGACTAGGCCAGACCGAGGCAGGCAAGATACTGCGGAGAACATGGCTCTCAATGTAGCCACACCCAGTGAGCTTCGTCCTGACTCCGAGTTAGCGGCATTGAGGAAACAGATGAAGCGACTCCAAAACAAAGTCGACCAAAGAGTGATTCCCAGAGAAACTGCGGCTGCAGTCTCGACGTTGGACGTGTCAAGACCTGTCTCCAGCTATCCCCGAAGATCGCCAAAGGGTGCAGAGGAGAAATTCTGCTACCGGTGTGGCGAGGGTGGTCATTTTGCAGGGAAGTGTCAAAACCCTGAGAACCAGGCTAAGGTTATCAAGAGACTAATTCATGCCCTGAGAGTAGCAAAAGACCAGCAGCAGACAGGTAGTGTCACCCATGGTAACAAGAACTGTGACGTGAAAAAGAGTGCAGTTACCTTACAGAGTCCATCTATCCCTGAGGGTTTGGTAGGGCCACCTAGCCTTGTAAAGTTGAAGGTTAGTGGACAACCTTGCACCGCCCTGTTAGACAGCGGCTCAGAAGTACTTATCTCATGTCCCAATCCAGCCTGTCTCTGGGCTAGCCCTCTGGGGTCTAAGTGAATCCAATATGAGTTACCCCTACCTTGGCTATGTAGTCGTAGATGTAGAGTATCCAGCAGAGGTGGTAGGTACCAGTCAGACTATGACAGTCCTTGCACTCATCTGCCCGAGCCCTAAGACTGCAGACCAGACATCTGTCATTGTAGGGACCAATGCTAGTCATGTAAGACAATTGGTGAAGCAGGGCAGAGACGGTGGGATTGATGTGACTTCGACCTTAGGCGTCCAAGCTTGTGCTGTAGGAGACCAGGCTACTTTGAAGCGCTCAGATGAGATGGTGGAGGGAGAAGATAGAGTAGGCTCAGTGCGGTGGAAAGGACCAGGTCCGTTGACTCTACCCCCTGGTGGTGATGTGCAGGCTGTGTGCAAAGTTGAGCTAACACAGGCAGTAGGCCAGGAGATCCTAATGCTAGACGCCTCACCAATAGCCCCTCTCCCTGCTGGTGTGTCACTGCAGCCCATGGTAGTGTGTAGCCAGGCCATGGACAGCAACAGTTTCAGAGTCCTACTAAAAAATGACTCTCTGAGAGAAACAAGGATAGCAGTGGGAACGGTGATTGGGTATCTGCACCTGGTGGATTCAGTCACTGTCATCCCGCCCAAAGAGACAACCTCATCAGAGTTTGATGAGAGCAGAATCAACTTCGGAGACTCGCCTATCTCAGAAGAGTGGAAATCCCGTCTTCGCCAAAAACTGTCGCAAAGTTCTCATGTCTTCTCCATGGAAGAGTGGGATGTCGGACTAGCTAAAGGGGTAGAACACCAGATCCGTCTCTCTGATCCTCGCCCATTCCGTGAGCGTTCACGACGACTGGCACCTGCAGACATTGAGGACGTGCGAAAGCACCTACAAGAGCTCCTGCAAGCCGGGATCATAAGAGAGTCTCGGAGCCCCTATGCCTCACCAATCGTGGTTGTGAGGAAGAAAAATGGAACAGTCAGGATGTGCATCGATTACAGGTTGCTCAACAGTCGTACCATCCCAGACCAATACACAACCCCTTGCATTGATGATGCGCTGAATGCCCTGACAGGAAGTCAATGGTTCTCCGTCCTCGATTTGCGAAGCGGCTATTACCAGATCGCCATGTCGGAGGAAGACAGAGAGAAGACAGCGTTCATCTGCCCATTAGGGTTCTACGAGTTTGAGAGGATGCCACAGGGCATAAGTGGAGCCCCAGCAACCTTTCAGCGGTTAATGGAGAGAGCAGTAGGTGACATGAACTTACTCCAGGTGTTGGTGTACCTTGACGACCTGATTGTCTTCGGGAGGTCTCTAGAGGAGCACGAAGAAAGGCTGCTCAAGGTCCTGGATCGCCTCGGAGAAGTCGGACTGAAACTCTCCATAGACAAGTGTCAAATCTGCCTGCCGAGAGTGAAATACCTGGGTCACATTGTGTCCGCCGAGGGTGTCAAACCTGACCCGGAAAAGATAGAAGTGGTTACCAACTGGACTCGCCCGACGAACCTGAAGACCTTGCAATCCTTCTTAGGGTTCTGTGGCTACTATCGGCGTTTCATAGCCAATTACGCTGCCATTGTGCGACCACTGACGGAGCTGACAAAGGGTTATGCACCCACGCAGAAGAGCAGAAAGAACGGCCACGATAGGAGTAAGGCGTACATCAAAGAATCAGAGCCTTTTGGAGAACGATGGGATCAGCCTTGCACAGATGCGTTTCACCAGATCATACAATGTCTGACGCATGCACCTGTGTTGGCATTTGCAAACCCTCAAAAGCCTTACATCCTACATGTTGACGCTAGCTTGAAGGGACTTGGAGCAGTGCTCTACCAAGAGTACACAGAGGGCCTGCGACCAGTGGCTTTCGCAAGCAGAAAACTGAGTGCATCTGAGCAGAACTATCCAATCCACCAGTTGGAGTTCTTGGCGCTAAAGTGGTCTGTAGTAGACAAATTGCATGATTATCTCTACGGAGCCAGATTCACAGTACATACGGATAACAATCCCCTTACCTACGTGCTCACCACAGCAAAGCTCAGTGCAGTAGGGCATCGATGGCTGGCTGCCCTGTCCACCTATGAATTTGATGTACAGTACCGCCCAGGCCGACACCATATAGATGCAGACCTACTGTCCCGGATCATGCCTGAGGAAGAAACCCGTAATGAATGGGTGACTCTATCACAGACTGGAGTAAAGGCCATCGGCCAGCGAATCTCTATCCCTGAGACTCACGGCTGCCCACAGAGGTGTGTCGACCAGTTGGGAGCTTCCCCTCAGTGCATCCCAGACATCTATGCGTTTCCAACCCACTTGGAATCCGAGTCGTTGAGACAGATGTCAAAGCAAGAGTTTAAGAGAGCTCAGGAAAAGGATGTCGATATAGGACCTGCTATCAAGGCCGTGAAGCAGGGAAAATGGCTTGAAGATGAGGATGCAAGTCCAGAACTCTCTAAGCTCAAACGAGAGATGGGAAAGTTGACCATGAAAGAAGGTATGTTGTATCGGTTGAGCAAGCGACCTTCTGGAGATGTTGTCACTCAACTTGTACTCCCAAAAGAGTTCAGAGAAATAGTGTTGAAGGCCATGCACAACGATTTAGGACACCTTGGCATTGAGAGAACTGTCGACCAACTGAGGAGCAGATTCATCTGGCTGAAGATGTCTGTAGAACAGTACATTAAGAACTGTGGAGAGTGCATCACTCGTAAGTCCCTTCCTCAGCGAGCAGCTCCACTACACCAGATCTTGAGCAAAGGTCCAATGGATCTTGTGTGTATTGATTTTCTCTCAATGGAACCCGACAGTAAAGGCATAAGCAATGTGTTGGTGGTCACAGACCATTTTACTCGCTATGCTCAGGCTTTCCCCACGAGAAGCCAGAAAGCACATGTTGTCGCAAAAGTACTGGTGGAGAAATACTTTGTACATTATGGGCTGCCAGCAAGAATCCATTCGGACCAAGGCCGTGACTTCGAAAGTCGACTGATCCGGGAGATGCTGCAAATGATGGGAGTACGGAAATCCAGAACCACTCCGTATCACCCACAAGGAGACCCACAGCCCGAACGCTTTAACCGCACGCTATTGTCAATGCTGGGCACGCTGAGTCAAGAAAAGAGGCGGCAGTGGAGTCAGCAAGTACCTTACTTAGTGCATGCATACAATAGCACCAAGTGCGACTCCACCGGATACTCTCCGTACTTCTTGATGTTCGGAAGAGAAGCAAGACTTCCTGTGGATGTGTGTTTTGGTACGTCACCGGATGGCAAGGAAAGAGGTCACCACATCAAGTATGTGGCTAAGCTGAAAGATGACCTGCAAAGAGCCTTTGAACTAGCTTCTGCCGCAGCTGACAAAGTACACCAGCGAAACAAGAAGTCCTATGACAAGAGAGTGACCTGCCAAACCTTGGAACCTGGTGACAGAGTGTTGTTAAGAAACCTGGGGTTGAGAGGAAAACACAAACTCCAAAGCCGATGGAGTGCTGTTCCTCACGTGGTGGTGAGCAAAATGCCCAACTTACCTGTTTACAGAGTGAGTCCTGAAGATGGAATAGGACGCACAAGGACCCTACACAGAGATCATCTCCTACCCATTGGACAACTGGTACGGATGCCAAGAACGGAGAGTGACCACAACACACCTGTGAAACCAAGAACTAGGGCAGGAACTATCAAGAAGCAACAACGTATACCGTCTCCTCCTACAACAGAAGAGAGTGAGCCGACGTCTGACTCATCCTCTGAAGTAGAGTATGTAAGGGAGCGCAGACCCTACAGTACCTACCTGGAAGGGATCCTGAAGAAAAGGACTGTGCAAGAGCCAGCTGTCGTCATCCCTGATGGAGAACCAGTCAGAGCTCCTGACACATACGAGGATGAACAGAGCGGAGAGGAGCCATCTCCTGAGTCAGAGTCTACTGAGTCAGAGTCTCCTGAGTCAGAGTCTCCTGAGTCGGGGTCGGACATACAAGGAGGGCACGCTAGCAGCTCTGAAGAAGAAGTTGTGCCTGAGACACAAACCAGGCCTAAACGAGCAGTAAAGCCAATAATTAGACTCACCTATGATGAGCCAGGTAAATCCAGAGACAAACCGTTGACCATAGTGCACAGAGGTATGGTTATAAAGATCAAACAACGTTAAGAAGCGAATGGGTCAACTCCTTAGTCTGTTAAATGTCGTGTCTTATGGGGACATACAGACCTTTGGAAGGGGGAGGGTGTAACCCTGGTAATATTAACTAACCCTGGTAATATTAACCTAGTGGTTATCCTGTTAATATAATATATGTTAAATATATGTTATTATTTTGTATTTTGTATATCTTATTTACCTCTGGGTAATATGTTCTACATATACCATTATTTCATGTATGGGTAATATGTAGAACTCCTGTCTATGTGAACTGGGAACTGTGGCTTGGCCAATCAGGAAAAAGGTCAGGGTTGATGGGACTGGGTTTAACCAGGTGTGGTGATTGAGCTCTCGAGACCAGAAAGTGAGAGGGTGAGAGAAGCAGGTGGAAGAGTGTGCAAATGTTTGACACACCATTGCTAAGTTGTATCCAGTATAGTGTTATCAAGTGTTCTGGCCTAGAACACACGCTGAACATTATATGTGATGTCGGGGAATTGTGCATGTTAGATAGGCATGCCTAATCAATTGCTCCACATTGGACTGGGTGTTGAGGCTAGCTGGCTAAGCTAGGTAAACAGTAGCAGGCCCCGGATAGCTAACCCGGAAACCCACTACATTCGAGAACAGGATAAGCGGTCTGTGCTACCAGGGCCTGTACAGACTTCGAGAACAGGATAAGCGGTCTGTGCTACCAGGGCCTGTACAGATTTCGGGAACCAGATAGCAGTCTGTGCTACCAAGGCCTGTACAGACTTCCTCTGGCAGCGTGGGAGGCCCACCAGGACTTCACATTGCATCGTACTCAATCTCAACTTTCTCCTTTCCCCCCACCTGAACACTGACTCCGGACCGTGAGTACTTTGGCTCGTTAGAGCTGAAGATTAAATGGGATTGTGAGTTTCCCATCAATCAGGCCTGCAACGGGGGTTTTTGTTTGTTTGTTTTTGTTTATTAGATGCCGGCTTAGGTATATTAGTATATTGTATTATTGTACAGGATATTTCATTTGTAATTAGCTGTATCATTAATGCCATTTTGGATATAGGTTTTCATTTATATTTCCTTTTTTGATATTGAGCACATGGTGCCTTTGAGTTTGAACCTGAGTACAGAGTAACAGCTCTGTTATTTTGTTTTCCTTTTTTGATATTGAGCACACGGTGCCTTTGAGAGACAATACTCTATTTATTAACTAACTAACATTTTCTTTATTCGGTAATGTGTATATATATACACACGGTGTATGTAATATATAACACTATGTTCAATACAGATTATTTTTATATTTAAAGTTAAGTGTCTGGCTTGATAATTTCTATTTCAAATGTATTGATGTTATATCCCAAACAGATATTCATATATTTGTATTATTAGATTAGTAAGAGCTAGGTGTTACGAACCTAGGGCCCTGCCCTCTAAGTCAACTGGGGTAAAAGGGGCTACACAATGTTTTGCTAAGTATATATGGTTGGATGAATGTCTGTTAGAGGTTATGAGTGAATGCCAGTGTATTTTTTATATGATTATAGAATTCTAGTGACCAAATCGGCAGCGGAGAAACCATAACACTGTCCGTTTTATCGGGAAGGTTCGTTTTTTTTCAAGGGCAATGGAATGTGGCATAGGTTAAGCTTGCTACATTAGCCGCGAGGACGACAGCGATAACGTATGGACGCTGCGTGGCGATTTTGAGTGAATTGAGTGGATGGCGAGAGTGATGGAACCAAAATGATGTGTGAGATTTGTTGAATTTTTTTAAATCGGTGGTATTAAGGTCTAAATTTAATGTAGTAGGTATCAAAATAAGCTATTTTTTGGGGACTGATGACGTCACTAGAAACGTCTGAGCAGAGGGGGCTATGGGAGCGTTGGATTTAAAATACTGTGTATTTCGGCCAGGCGGGGCCAAACGGGCGAGCAAACTAATATAAAGATGATAATATATGATCTGTAAACTAGCGCTTAATATGATTAAAGTTATGTTGTGGAGTATAACTGTGTTGCGCAAACGTCGCGGTGTGTGGTGCCGCTCGAATCAACGGGATAATGGGCTATATAGGAGACCACATTATGGAGGCTAAACTAGGCTAACGGAGCTAGCAGTACTGAGCTAACGTAGCTAAAATGCTAAGCTACCTGTGCTAACAATGTAGCATGATTGAACTCTCGGTGGTGGCAGACGACGTGATCTCGTGTTTGTGAACATGACGCATCTCCCGTGGTGGATTCTGGGGAGTGTGGTTTATTATTGAGTAAGGAGGGCGATTTGACGTCGGTTGAATGTGCTGCGTGATGACGCACTTGTGAGGGAGGGTGAGGGCGCCTCCTGCAGGACGTTGTGAATACTGTAGTACAATGGAGGTGATGTACTAACATTACAGCAGGGGGCGGTGTTGCCTCTTTGATTGTTACACCTCTCCTTCACATGTAAACGGGGAGCCGTAGTGGCCGTTTTGTAGTTTTTATAGGTTTTTTTGGTTTTAGTGTGGCGACCATCTTGAGAAATTTTGTAGTTCTTTTTATCGGTTTTTCCAGTTTTTAAAGACGAATGTATATACTTGTTTGGTTATCAATCTATATTTGTTGTGGGCCCAGTATGATGGCACTAGTGGGGTAGGAACGTGATGGATGTGTGGGTTTGTTTGTAACTTTACATAGGCTAGTTTATTCCAATAATAGGCAGCTGATGAGGTGACTGGTATGGTTGGAATGTGTGGACGGTATGTGTCGGTTTGCGCATGCACGCCACGGTCTGTCAGTACAAGGGGGATGGACTATGGGCTTTTATTAAGGCAGTGGACAGTGAAGGGCTGTAGGGGGCGATGTTGGGCATGACAAGTTGGGGTGAACAGCGGCATTATGTGCTGTGACGAGAGGCTTGCGTACCCCCCCCTTCTCCTCTGTGTCCCTCCCTGCCTTCCTCCCTTCCTCCCTCCCTGCCACTCTCCCTCTCTTTCTCCCTCCCTCTCTCTCTCCCTCCCTCCCTCCCTCCCTCTCTTTCTCCCTTCCTCCCTCTCTTCCCTCCCTCTCTCCCTCTCTTATGTCTCTCCCCCTTCCTCCCTCCCGCTGTCTGATCCTTCTGTCCCTCCCTCCCTCTCCTCTCTCCCTCCCTACATCCCTCTCTCCCTCTCTCCCTCCCGGTATCTCCCCCTCCCTTTGTTTCCTCACTATCCCTAGCTCCCTGCTTGGTACTGTTGAGCTGCCAGTTTTGCAAAGGTGTTTTTATTCAGGTTGTAGTGCCCCTGCAGTAAGATTTAAAGTATAGTGTTAGATATTGGGAACTCCATGCAGGCTCTTTAAGTCTGATTAAAGTAGGGTTTGATTTAAGTTAAAGTTAGGCAGCAGATGCTGAAGACAGTGTTTGAAGTCCTGTGGGTTAACGGGACCAGGCAATACGGTGAAGTCTGCTAATTAATTCTAAAAAGTATTTGATAAAGTAAGGTTCAATTGGGAGCCCCCCCCCCCTCCTCCATCTCTCTATCTCTCTCTCTTTTCCCTCCTTCCTCTGTCTCCCCCCCCCTCCGTCCCTCTCCCCCTCTCCCCCTTTTCTCTTCCCTCCGTCCCCCCCCTCCTCTGTCTCTCCTTGTATTTCTCCCTGTGTTTCTCCTTCCCTCCCTTCCTTTCTCCACGTGTGCCCCCCCCTCCTATGCTTGCTTTCAAATGGTTTATGAGTATGCTGCAGACCATGGCTAGTTTGGGTAGTGGAGGTCTGCTAAGTTGGGTTTGGGTTTCCATTTAGGGGTCCCTCCATCTCCCTGACTGGCCCTAAGGGTAATATTGGCCTTGAGTGTGGCATGTATGTTTAGACTGGGGGTGAAGCGTCCACAAGCGTTTGTTATGAATGGGAAACGTTTTACATTAGGTTGGGTTTGTTTAGAGACGGTTGTGGTGTGTTTTTTTGCATTTAGTCAAGGTCCCCTAGTTCCCCCGTCTGTTAGGGTCCTTGGAAACAGGGTTGGCTTTGCGTCATGTTGTGTGTTATTGGTTGGATGTTTGTTTTGAGCTACGTAGTTATTATGTCTGTGAGGTAGGTACCGGATGAGCGCTGGCCTGTCTGGGTACAGGTAATGGTGGGACGAGTTGTAATATTCCTTGAAAAAGGGGCTTGGGGTGTTTCCGTTCGTGTTCGAAACTGAAGGGAAACCGCTTTGGGCTGTGAGATGGCGGGTCTTTGTGAATTCGAGGATCTGGGAGGATATTGCAGTGGATATAGTGCTGGTGTCCATGAGTTTAATGACATGAACAACTGGGCTATATGACGGTCAAGGGTTTAGTGATCTAAGTTGCTAAAAATTAATTTTTTCCCTTGATGGTAGTTGGAAGCAGAGACAACACCAAAGGATTTTTTGGTGTTGTGAGGGGGAAGTGTGTAAGTGTGTAAGTGTGTGAAAAAATAAATGAAAATGATGTTGTATGAAGGATGTGAGGCGAAGTTAATATTACATTTATACATAGTTAATACGCTAAACGGTCATTTAAAGTATGAAATAAGATCAGAATGAACAAATTCATCATGGCAAAAAGAAATTGGAACAGATGGCTAACCAGGTTTACCAAGATTGTTAGACAATTGATAGGCTGTGTGGAACTAATGTTTGTATTCTCCAGATAATCATATGAAAATAACACACAAAGGATTGGAACCTCCAGTTTTCCGGTTGGAAGAACGGACAAAAACAAGCTAAGGCCGTATCGTTATGGTCAAATAAATCACACCAAATCTCTCTAAAAATATTAGTATAGTGTTGCCCGACATTTCCAATGCATAACAGATAGTGGAAATGACAAGGGAAATGCCACTGATGTTAAGTTTGGGTGTTTTTGCTTTCTTTCTGCACAGGTGCTCGGCAGGACAGAGGGGGCTCTGACGATTTCAATACCAAATGGGGAAACGGCTATATAAGCCTTGGTATAAGTATGAATGATAAGCCATTTATCAATCCCTGTCTGCACAGTAAGAATTTGACAGTGTGAGTGGTTTTAACTCAAGTAGGTAGAAATAGTTTTAGAGACAGAGAAACTTGTTTTTTCAAACGGTGATTGCAGGAGTGTTTGAAAGCGGGAGAGAATGTCGGAAATACAGGAAGTTCACCTTAGTGGAACATTGATAGAGAAACAACTGAAGGTTTAGAAGCAATAACAATAGCAAAAGTAGACAATCTGTCTATTTCAATAACTGGAAATGTCACAATAGAAGTGAAGAAGCCATGGCCAAAGATATTCAGGCCTTTACAAAACCTTGTATTTAAGTATAAGAAAGGAGGCCGTTATAGATTGAGAAACCAAAATAAAAAACAGAAAAAGAAAGTACGAAGAGCGATGAAAAGAAATAATGTCGTTAATGGCAATAGGCTGACAACCTTTGCAGACACTCCCGTAGAAAGATTAATACCTGAAGTTAATCTGATTGAGTTGGAGGTGATGGAATTCCCTCAGGTGACCAGTATTATAGAGGGACTGGAAATAATGACTTTGATTCCAATACAGGAGGTCTTACAGGAGAGAGAACCAGAGACAACGGTACTACTCCAACCAGAACCGATCCACGCTGGAGTGTCCATTGCAGGTGACTGCAGTTTAGCCGAGGGACACAGAAAGCGACTGAAGCGAGCGGCGTTGTTACAGCCGTCCCATGAAGTCCACTCTGGCCGTACGGCTGGAACAGAGACCGACAGCAGGTATGGAAATATACACGAACAGTTTCCACAGCCCACCCGTTTCCCATGTCCAGTCGTCCCTCGAGACCAAAGCCAGGATGAGAGGCGTGCGCCGGAGACGAGGAGCCAGACAGCGAGGGCCGGGGTGGAGGAGGAGAGGATGACGTGCCTCTCTCCAGAAAGACAGAGAGCATTCAGGGAAGCGTCCGAAAGACATGAGACAGTCCATAGAAAGCTGGTGGAGAAGCAGCTAGCGGTTGACCAAGTCATACGCGAGAGGGAGATGCTAGAACAAGAGCTGGCGAAACAGACTGTAATCATGAGTGATGTAATTTTGGAAGTTATGTTTTCGTACTGCAGAACAAGGACTCAGGGAACAAGAGAAGTCACTTGCTCTGTTACCTGAACGGGGTGCGGAGCAGCGAAGCGATGATGACAGCCGCAGGAGGGGTTAGTTTCCAGGCCCCTCCCAACAACAAAAGGCCCAAGGAGCGGCAGCTGAAAAGGACAGGTATGCCCCTCTCTCCTCCAGGCAACAGGACATGCAACCAGAGGACCGGAGAGGGGTGGACCTGGCGGGGGCTGTGGGATGCCAGCCGAGAGACCGCTGGGGTTGTGGTAAACTGGGACCGCCTGGATGGCCGGCATCGGCTGAGTGCTGGCAATGTGGAGAGATCGGCCATCTCGCTCGATCTCATGGCAAAGGGTGGCGGGCTCAGCAAGAGTCCATCAGACAGCGAGAGTCCAACAGACAGCAAGAGTCCATCAGAAAACAGACATGCTGGCCATGCGGAATGTTGGGACATTTTCAGAAGGAGTGTAAAGAGGTTGTGTCTACAAAGGCCATAGGTTGAATAAGAGCGAAGCGGGAATGCACAAGCAAAGCTAAAAGTGCTAGAGAAAATAGAGTTATTAATAAATTAAAATGGAAAATGAGACTGATTAGAATAAAAATAGAAACGAAGATGCACAGATAGGGTGAAAGGTTAGATTATGGGTGCAAGTTACTAAAACGGTTTGGAAGACTAACAAGGGTAAGTTGGGGCTGTAGAGGGAGGAAGTATCTGGCAATTGCATGGGCTAATCGTACTAACAAAAATGATGGTTAAACAGGAACAATGGAACATTTTTAATATTGGACAGAGTTAATAACAAAGGACTATTTATGGTAGTGATTATACATACTTGATCCAAGGGTGGTCAAGGAGACTTAAGAAAATAAAAAAATAAAAAAAAATATTTAATTTCTTTATTTTATTTCTTTTTGGATTTATAATTTTTCTTTCTTAGTTTTTACGGGGGTATTTATGCCTCTAGATGATAGTTTAATTCTGTTTGATGGGTGTGTTGCATGGAGACACTCACAATTTTTGCTTATTTGTTTGCAATTTTCTTTGTTTTTGTTTGACACTCTATTTTTTTAGGAACTGGCTGGCTGGGAGGGATCTCTCGCCGGTCAGGGATAGCAGATGGCGGTGACACAGCGGGACTGGTAGGAATGTCTAATAATGGGCTGGAAACACTGAGGGTGGACGAGAGCTGGTTCATGATTTTGTTTTCCGCTCATTGAGAGTCCAGAAGTAGGATCTGGGGAGTTGTGTCACGTTTTTGGGGTATGGTAAGTGTTGGGGAGACGTGTTTCTCTGTCTATAGGTAAGCTCTGTAGGTTTTGGTCGCCATTGGCCAAATAGTTTTCATGTAGGGTGCAGACATGTGAAATTGATAATTGGCTTATGGGAGACTCTGCACCGGCTTGTTGAAGGCTGGCGGAGTGTGTGGGATGTGTGTTTAAAGGGACTGTGGTTTGTTACCATGCACATAGGTTCTGTTGGTGATTGGCCTCGTCTAGAGCTGGCTGTCCGGACCGAGGGGGCTGTCTGGAAACAAGGTATTGATACAGGGCTGTACGCTGCGATGATCTCGTCGCAAATTGCCCCTTTAATTGGCCGTTGCGATTGGTAAATAATATTTGGGGGCGGGCTTGCGAGTAGGGATTTCAAGCCTTGCATTCGCATTTCACTCCTAAATGATCCAAGGCGTGTGATGACGCTGAGCACTCAGGTATGATCAGCGGGGAAAATCAACTGAGCACTCACTCTGATAGACTGGCTGACTGTCTGATTTAGCTATGAAGAAAAGTAAAGTTAGTAGTAGGGATGGGAATCGATGGTTCCTAACTGGGTTTTGGCCATATGCTCCCGAAATTCTCCCGCTGTTTGGCTGCTTCTATGTGCAGTGAAAACTACTCGAAATGCTTTAGAACCTAGTCATTGATTTAGTTCAGGGTTAGCCGCGGAGCTAACGCTAGCTAACGTGAGCTAATCAAGCTCACAGAGAGAGATAAACAGCTGACAGCAGGTAGTACAGGTACAAATACAATAAAACAAGGGGTGGGGGCTGTTGTGTAAACCTTGTGTCACGTCAATCTGGTCCACACGTTACTCGTTCATATCTCAGCCCGTGCTGAGATATGCCCATTCCGCGGTCTGTTAATAAAGTTTTCAATCAGACAGATGTATGGAAAGGCTTTTATTATAACATTCGTTGAGGTAAAATCATTATGCCTCATTTAGTCATCCTGCAGAGCACTGGTCTCCTACTCGTGGGCCGCGGGGAGCTAATGTTAGTAGCTTTGTTGTTGTCAACACACAGGGCATTCAGGAAGTCAAAAACTAATAGCGCTTGCCGATTGGTGCTAAGAACAGCAGGGCAGGTGCAAGCGTTGTGACGTAATTGGCAGACTCTACTGTCAATCAAAATTATTCTGTTTTCCATCAGAATGAATGAATGAGAACTTTATTAACAGATTGCATAATGGGTACAATACATTACAGGAGGATGAAGACCAGAGAAAGACTTTCGGCTTTATTACATAAGGGTCCTCCATTTTCAATTCATCAAAACATTTAGAGACATACAAATATACAGTAGTTTCATAAAAATGCTAAAATGCTATTGATTGATTGATTTAAAACTTTATTAACATATTGCAGAATGGGTACAGTACAGCTCAATACATACAATTGTTAAGGGGATGCAGACCAGAGAAAGACTTTTGTCTTGTTTACATCAGGGTCCCCCATTTTCAATTCATCATATTTCATATCTAAATCATATAATATCTCATTGCTAAATATATGCAATATATAATCTAATAATCCAATAATCTAAATCTAATATATAATATAAAAATGCTAAATGCATGGGTATTTTATTTTGTCTTTAATGTTAGCTTGCAAACTCATACTGTCTTGGTAAGCCTCATAATGAATTGTTTGGGGTAAAAAAGAAAAACATTGTGATGTGTATCGTGTATCGCCGAAAGGTCCGAAAATATCGTGATATCATATTTAGGCCATATCGCCCAGCCCTAGTTGGTTCATTATAAAAGATACAAACCTGACAACAAAAGCACTTAAATGTTAAATAAAAGGACCACAGTAATGAGGCAGGAGGAACATATTTTTTTGCACTATAATGGTAAAATTGTTATTAAAAAATTTGCCCCTAAAACATATTTTTTTCCCCTAAATTTCTAATTTAGGGGCAAGTGTGCCCCTAGTGAAAAAGCTTAGCGTACAGCCCTGTGATAGTGTAATAAAATGGTTATTCCACTCTCAAGGGTGGAAGTAGTAGTTGTGTTGAACTTGAGATATTTGATCTAGTAAAATAGTACAGCACAAAAATAAATGAGACAAAGGTGATTTGATTGAATATTAACATAAGAAGCCGTGGAATATATAGATAACTAATTTGGAAAAAATGTATTGTCAAATGCAGAACAGTAAAGATGTATCTGTGCAAAAATGAGACCTTCCAATCCATTGTGTGTTTGTAAATAACAAATCCAAAAAGCAAAAAGGACAGAGGGAAAATCGTTTCCTTCTGTGGACAATCGGAGCAGTACCAAGAACTGCCCACAACAAAGAAGAGGCTGTGGTTAGCACAAAATACAACAAGAAGAAAACGGTCAAAACGAGTTAGCAGTAAAGACCTCAGGAGTTTGGAATAGGGATAACTGACAGGGATGAAAGCGAAGGATAATTGAGGCCTCAGTGGTCTTTTCAAGGAGAAAAAATTATTTATGTTTGCTTGTTTGAATCTCCCTCGATGTTTTAGAGTGTTAATCTTTTGGGTGTGATGTATTAATCTTTTCTTGCAGAGTCAATTACACAAAATAGACACATTGAAGCTAAGTAAACATGGATAAAATAGTCTAAACAAAAAAGCTGTTATTGAAAGGGTGTTTCCTTGTAAAAGCAGGAACAACTTTCTTAGTCTGAAGTCATATTAATAACTGAAATTGTGTGTGACTGGGGAAAGAAGCCAACGGAAAGAGTGAATGATGATTTGGTAACTGTACAGACGAAAATGGGTTTGGTAGTTCGATTTGTGTAAATTTTGGATTTTTTTAATTTTTAGAAAATATTAGAAAAAATGGTAGTTATGGTTTTAACATGTTTAATTTAGAACATATTGGTGCTATATAGTGGGTTATGAAACCCACTAAGGGTGGAATGTTGTATATTATCTAGATAAAACATGTAAAATATCAATGAAAACTGTACAAAATGATACTAGACGAAATGCTGGTGGTAAACTGTAAGGCATTTGGTAGAGGGGCGACAGGGGCTCCATGGGAAATGGTGTCAGTTGGCACCAGGCCTAAAGATGGTAGGAAACAGTTGACTCTCCCCTCACCCAACCATCTGGCTGACCTTAAGATAATTACTGACCCCTCCAGGCAATCTTGAGGGAAACAGGAAGAGAGGCTTGTTGATTTTAGGTAAAGGAATCATCTTATCTCTGTCCTCCCACTGTCGAGACCACCCTCGGAAGGCCACCTAAAGTGAAGGATTAGCTTTGAGGACTGATACCATGGAGCCGGGGAAAATACCTTAGTCTGACCTGGGATGACCCGATGCGGGCCCTTAAGTGCTGGAGGTATGCAGCTGGTAAGAGAGATTAGGCGTTACAAACTATTAAAAGCTAAACAACAAAGTAAAATAGTAATTGACTAAAGGTTAGTCTAGAAGCAAGGGAGTTTCAGAAACATTCAGTTAGGTATCAAACATGATTAACATTGGACACTAGAAAAGCCAAATGGAGTTAAATACATTCTAGAATTAATGCTAGCATACTTAACTACAAGTAAACTGTCATACAAAATCACATTAGATAATAGGTTTAGCAAGCATGAAAAGTTGACAACAAGTTAACCAAATACAAAGACATAGTTTGTAAATGAATGTTAAAGCTAAAAAAAGGTTAAAGATTACTTTGAAATAGGAATACAAACAGTAGGATGTAACATTAAATAAGGCAATTTCATAAGTAACATGGGCATAACTCTTAAAACTATTAGGAAAACGGTAGTCAAAATAAAGAATAACTTTTAAATAATAAGGATAAAAGAACCATGACACAGGACTCCTTATTGGTTAATCAAGAAACCAGTATACTATTTCTGTTAATGGACGTATGCTATTATCTGTGCACGGAGAGAAGAACTGTAAGGATTACCAAATAAGGTAATGGAATAGAACGGCTAACAGCCAGTCGGATTCTCCCCATTTTAGACTGTCTAACGTTGTGTCGCAAGACCCAGGATGACGTGTCACTCACAAAAGGAATTCCTGCTAGAAGGAATTTGGCCAATGGGAAAGGCCGATCTCTGGGGTGACGTCACCTGACAGGCAGGGAAAAGGTCTTCTCTCTCTCATTAAAACGGCAGGGAAGCAGACGGAAGGGGACTGGAGCGCTGGAGACTGGAGAACCGGAGACTTGAGAGCCGAGCCGGACACGCACAGAGCCACGGACACAGACGATGATAGAAGATCGCCTTACAGCAGAGAATCCAGACTCCGCCGAGACGAAATCAAGCACTCCCTGCCCTGAGCGCAGAGAACGGGGCAAAACCAAGGTTGCCTTGGCAACCAGCATCAACAGAGAAAAGACCTCGTGTTGCCGAGACAACTAACACCAGGAGAAGAACACTCTGACGGCCGCAGCCGATCAGAACGGGACCAACTGCGCCACCACCAAAGAGATGATTAGATAGAAGAAGCAGATCCTGTACTTGTTTGATTCATAGCTGTGTTTTATTAAGAATGGAATAAACCCCCAAGTTGTTTGATTCAGACCACCTCGTCTGCGTTTCCTTCATAGAACCGAACACCTGAAATGCAAACAATGCAGAGAGAAGGGTAAAGACTATACGGTCACCGAGACTAGATAAATGAAAGAAAGACACTTCACATGTATATTGTAAATTGAACCCTTGCACTGAAGAACCATTATGAATCTGTGTTAGAAAATGTTTTATATTATCGCGACGCGTCGTCACAGACTAAACAGTGTTCTGGATTTTCCTACAATGGATTATTGATTGTAAATTGAACCCTTGCACTGAAGAACCATTATGAATCTGTGTTAGAAAATGTTTTGGATCTAAATCACTTGGAGTTTGAAAGTGATATCAGAAGAAACTACTCAACCTCGGCTGTCTTTAACTATGAGTGAACACAACACTCTCAATTCCTTCATAGTTAAAGACAGTAGAGGTTATACTTTATTATCTAAACATGGTAAGTTAGAGTGCTGTGTTCACTCATAGTTAAATACAGTAGAGGTTGAGTACTTCATTATCTAAAGATGGTAAGTTAGAGTGTTGTGTTCAGTCAGACAGTAGACAAGTAGAGGTTGAGTACTTTATTATCTAAACGCGGTAAGTTAGAGTGTTGTGTTCACTCATAGTTAAATACAGTAGAGGTTGAGTAGTTTCTTCTGATATCACTTTCAAACTCCAAGTGATTTAGATCCAAAACATTTTCTAACACAGATTCATAATGGTTCTTCAGTGCAAGGGTTCAATTTACAATATACATGTATTCCATAGTAAAGTACAGTTGACAGCTGCGTTAACGTTACAATGCGTTGTGTTCACTCATAGTTAAAGACAGCCGAGGTTGAGTAGTTTCTTCTGATATCACTTTCAAACTCCAAGTGATTCGTTGCAATGTACGCGGAAATGCTGCGTTGTGTTGCAATGTACTACATGCATTTGTCTGAGCGGGGCGAAAGGAAAGGCGCATTACCGTACTGGCGTGCGGTGACGAATGCGGAAGCATTCTTGCACTCTTCCGCTGGCAATAAGCTACACGCATCCCAAACCATGACTGCTTCTTGGTCACATGTCATGTGTGTATCTGTATAACCTGTGCTTTCCACTGCTTTGTGAAGTTAGTTGTCTGTATGCACTGCATTATATACTACATATATAATATATAAATATAAATTAGGTGACCACTTAAACCCTGGCTGAACTTCACACCCTGAATTTCCCCAAGGGGATCAATGAAGGAATATCTTATCTTATCTTTATTTTCCATACAACTTTCACTTAACCTTCTGTAGTGTGGTAGTGAAAGGTTAACCTTCTGTAGTGTGGTAGTGAAAGGTTAACATGTAGTGTGGTAGTGAAAGGTTAACCTTCTGTAGTGTGGTAGTGAAAGGTTAACCTTCTGTAGTGTTCAAGTTCAAGTTCATTTAATTGCCACATGGCCAGGCCACGCGTATGCTTTACCCAACGCAGTTGTGTTTCCGGGTTCCTCTGATTGGCCACTGACCTATGCTATTACGACCCCCTTTACACTCTCGCCTGAGACGTGCTGTGAAGCGCCAGCGGGGCGAGGCAGTGGTATCTCCCCGGCTCCGTGCGCCGCGCTGCTGCCGGCTTGTCTCACATGACTCGGTCCAGCTCCAGCAGCAGCGGCCGTCTTCCGCCTGCGGTATCCTCCCTCCGAGGCGGCTCGTTCTCATTATTATCCCCCATTGTTCAGGTCGACATGGTCGCACAAACACCCATTGGAGGAGTAGTGGGGGAGAAGAAGAGGAATATTTTTAAACAGCAAGAATTATCGACTGGCAACTCTGTGCTCGTCAGACCTGCAGCTGCTGGTACTGTATGGAGAGAGAGGCGGGGGGTCTCATCTCCATGTACAGTAGCCGAACCGAAGACACACAACAACAGCGGGGGGTCTCATGGGGAAACACAATTAACACTTGTCTTTATTAAATGTTGTTTCCGGTTTTCCCACGAGAATGCATGCCTGGTTGCGTCTATTATGGAAAGAGAAACGGGGGGTCTCATCTCCATGTACAGTAGCCGAACGGAAGACACACAACTACAGACAGACCGCTCAGTGATTGAAACCTATGTGTTTGTGCGACCATGTTGACCTGAACAATGGGGGATAATAATAAGAACGAGCCGCCTCGGAGGGAGGATACCACAGGCGGAAGACGGCCGCTGCTGCTGGAGCTGGACCGAGTCGCGTGAGACAAGCCGGCGGCAGCGCGGCACACGGAGCCGGGGAGAAACCACCGCCTCGCCCTGCTGGCGCTTCACAGCGCGTCTCAGGCGAGAGTGTAAAGGGGGGCGTAATAGCATAGGTCAGTGGCCAATCAGAGGAACCCGGAAACACAACTGTGTTGGGTAAAGCATACACGCGGCCAGGCCGGTGGAATTCAAGCACGGTGCAGGTGGTAGCTGCGACAATACCCACAGAAAACATAAAGGACACATGGAACAGTACAGTACAGAAAACACCACCTAGAACATATACATGACGGAACAGTACAGTACGAGAAAATACAGACATCAAGGTACAATGACGCGGCTGGGTGGCGTAGCGGAGATTGCGCTCGTCACCAATGCAAGAGACTCCGGTATCAAATCCCAGTCTCAGCATTGCCTTCGGCTTGGGCCGGCCGTCTTACTGGCTCATTTGACAGAGTCAGCGGGTGGAACTCGATGGGTGGGTGGGAGAGGCCTGCACAGCAGAGACAGGAAGTGGCGAGGGTAGTGTGAGCCTTCCATGCGTTACACCTCGCCAATGAGAGTCCACGCTGGCAGGCAAAAAGATGTGACAGGCTGCCTCCTCGTGTGCCGGAGGGAACACGTGATGCAAGGCTTCTATCCTCTCTATAACCGACCAGTGGGGGGCATAGTCGAGCAATGTTCAAGACAGGGGAGGTGAGAATTGGATACACGAAATTGGGATGAAAAAAATTAAAATAAAAAAGTGGATAAAAAAAAAAATACATCAAGGTACAATGTAACAGAAACCAGAGAAACATAACAGCATGGGGTAAATTTAGGAGGAGTTGGAGTTGAGCAGTTGTATGGCCTTGGGGAAGAAACTATTATTGAACCTCACAGTACGACTACCCAGTGACCTAATGTAGTAAATTGACTTGGATGTAATATAAAAAGTAACTTTGTTTGACAAGATTGTATGAATATTAGCGCCTAGGGGCAGTTTCACTCTTAGCGTGGGAATCTCTTCTGACTGTATACTCACGGTAACAAAGACAATGTTAATGTAATCAGCACCAATACAAAGACCAAAAGTCACACCTCAGCGTGATCAGATTACAGCAGAGAACAGCTGGTCTGACCGAGACCACAGACTTGCTAAGGAAACATTTAATTATATTATACTGGATTAGAATGAAACACAATATTGGATTAACAATTTAAAGTTAAAAAGGGATATTTGAAGGTCATTAGAATTTCAACAGTTTATAAAGATAATAGAACATGCTTTTTCTACTTCTCTTTTAAATGTTTATATATAGAATGTAAGTCTCGGTATCAGTAAGTTTCAGTCTGTTAAATACAGGTACAGTTTTATCTCATATAGAATGTTTAGTATTGAACTATAGTTAATGAATACACTGTTTTAATCATTTTTATATATAGATCATTCCACTAAAGATACGCACTAGAAATGTTTTATTGTAATGTAGACACGTGAATATGTCCAACCGTAATTCAATGTGTCTAACTCTAATTCCTTGTACTCTACTGTGTTCATGATAACGTTGTGTAACTCGCTGACCCGTCTTGATTCTCCATATCCTAATATTGACATTTAGTAGTGGGACATAGCGGTGGACTGTCGCCAGGGGGAGCTGGTGCGACGTTGGGCTGGTGACAACAGGTGAGGAAGAGGCTGGCTGAAGGAGGAGCTCATACAGCGAGACGACCTCTTCGTCGTTTTCCATTGAAGCGAGCAGACGTGTGGACCAAGAGCTCCTGACAATAAAGACACGCGAAATACGAGTCCTGCCACGGGGTGGGATAGTAACGTTGTATGCGAAAGTTTAGCTTCCCAGTATAGTGCTTAGGGTACGTTTGAACCAAGAAGAAGACGTTCGACTGCCGGACTGTACTGTGGATATTCCACACGCTGTGTTTCGGAATGTATAGGCGAAAGACTAGGGGGTCGCACTGACCACAGCTTAGCTTCAAGTATAGGCCTGTTAGCCCAGTTAGCTCACGCGTCGCTCCACCGTCTCCCAGCTCCAGCAGCAGACGGCACTGCAGGTGCCGGCCTCCACTCGCAGGTGGATTACGGACTTCCTGTCCAACAGGTCTCAGCGGGTGAGGCTGGGGAAGAGCATTTCCAGCTCTAGGTCCACCAGCACTGGTTCCCCGCAGGGCTGCGTCCTGTCCCCACTACTGTTCTCCCTGTACACCAACAGCTGTACCTCTCTCCACCCCTCGGTCAAACTCCTGAAATTCGCTGACGACACCACCCTGGTGGGTCTCATCTCCAGGGGGGACGAGTCGGCCTATAGGAGGGAGATCGAGAGGCTGCAGAGCTGGTGCAGCTGCAACAACCTGGAGCTCAATGCTCAAAAGACAGTGGAGATGGTAGTGGACTTCAGGAAGAAAGCAGCCCTGCCCCCTCCCATCATACTGGGAGGCACTGGGAGGCAGATTCCTCGGCATGACCATCTCCCGGGATTTGAAGTGGGAGCTCAACATCACGGGCCTGCTCAAGAAGGCCCAGGGGAGGATGTTCTTCCTCCGGCAGTTAAACAAATATAAACTGCCGAGGACCATGATGGCCCAATTCTACACGGCCATCATTGAGTCCATCCTCACCCACTCCATCATCTCCTGGTTCCCCGCTGCAGCGGCAACAGATCTCGCCAAGCTGCAGCGGGTGATTCGCTCCGCGGAGAGGGTGATCGGCTGTCCCCTGCCCTCCCTCAGGTCCCTGCACGACTACAGGGCGCTGAAGAGGGCGAGGAAGATCATGGCCGACCCATCCCACCCCGGTCACAGCCTCTTCACCCTGCTCCCCTCTAGGAGAAGGCTGAGGATCCCAAAGGCTGTGAAAGCTCGTCACAGACTGAGCTTCTTCCCCTCAGCCGCCAGGCTGATCAATGCCTCAGGTCCCCCCCCCCTCGGTCCCCGCCTCCCTCCCCCCCTCTGCCCCCAAGTGACACTGGCACAATGACACTGACTGCACTGCACTAGTCCCTACTGGAACTCTGCACTCTTCACTTTATATATATATGTATTTTATTGATTAATCCTCCACTGCACTGTTTCTTGTCCTGTGTCTGTGTTGGTGTTGTCGTTTACTGCGAAAAAAGAAAAGAAAATGCATACACTGTATTGCTGCAACAATTACCAATGTGTTTTACACAAATGGCTCAATAAAGGAATCTGAATTTGAATCTGAATCTGAATCTGGACCGCACCCGCCTCCAGCATTCTCCAGCTATTCGCCTGCCTAACGTCAGCCCAGCCAGCCCCCTTGCTATCACAGGTGACAACCACGGGACCGTTCGACGGCCACCTCGCGTCACAGACATGCATTGCGGGAGTAGGCCAGCACTCGGTTGGTACACTCACACCAGGTACTGTTAGCGCTCCAAGTGCTCTGGAACATTATCGGCGAACATTCTCCTTTTCGAGAGCATGCCCTCTAAGGGTGAAGAGAATAAATACTTTGAGCTGGCATGTGCACCAGTGACTAGGGGCGCCCCAACGTTTGTTGTTTTAGGTAATGCCGGCTTAGATAGGCTTTTTGTTTCAACTGTGGGCCCACTTAATTTTCTGGTTACATGTGTTGTGTGATTAAGTTGTGCAGACAGCACTAAGGTATATTGATAATTTTTCCCATTGAATAGCTCGCGGAGCTCTCCCTACGGGTGAATAAAAAGAATATTAACCTGTTTCATTACCGTGGAGTGTAAGATCCAAGTGCCATGCATTGTGCCGTGTATTGAATGCATGCCCGCTTTATATAACAGGAGAGGCGTATGTAATATCCTAGGAATACCTGTGTAGCCCATAGCCTACCACAGCACAGCAATGATGCGTATGTGATGACGTGTTACGTATTTCCAGTCACTTTGTATGCAGGCACTGTTCTACGTGTTGTCATTGCTACCCGGGACGTGACAATAAATGGTAACCCATAAAGCAGTCGCCCGATTCTATCATTCCTTATTAGACACTAAGAGTGACAATACGTGGAATATTAAATGGTGTCAGAAGCGGGATATTTTTCGAACTCATGCCAAGGAAGAGAAAGAGAAAGAAAGAAAATATGGAGGCTGCAGCAGTACCAATGCCGACGATGGACTGGGAATCCTCAAACCTACCCGACGCATGGAAACATTTCCGCCAGCACGTCGAGCTAATGTTTAGTGGACCGTTCAGCGGCAAGACAGAGGAAATCAAATGCAGCTACCTCCTACTATGGATCGGGGAAAAGGGAAAAGACATTTTTAACACATGGCAGTTTTCCGACGCTGACAGAAAAAAGCTAAAAAGCTACTACGACAAATATGAAGAGTATGTTATGCCAAAGGCGAACCCCATCTTTGCAAGGTACAAATTCCAGGAGAAATTCCAAGGGCCTAGCGAAAGTGTTGACCAGTTTGTTACAGAGCTAAGGTTGCTTGTGAAAGACTGTAATTATCCCAATAGTGAGGAGATGGTCAGGGATAGAATTGTGTTCGCTACTAATTCTGTACGGGTCCGCGAGAAGCTCCTGAGTCACAGGGCACAGCTAACGTTCAAGAAGGCTATAGACATAGCACGCTCCCACGAGCTAGCTCAAGTACAAATGAACCTAATGATTAGCCCAGGGGCTAACGCTAGTCAGGACGTGCACGCGGTCAACAAGAAACCGTACGGGGCACGTGCCCAGCGCCCAGCCATGGAAAAATACAGAAGCAACAGAGAAAACTCGACAGATAATGCATGTAGGAACTGTGGAAGAGAGCGCCACATGGAGTCAGAGGACTGCCCAGCTAAAGGTCGAAAATGCAATAAATGCCAAAAATTCAACCATTTTGCAAACGTGTGCAGAAGCCGCACAGATGTGCACGGCAGGAAGAAGGACGTGCACGAGGTATCAGGTGAATGTGCCTGTGTGCAGCAGGATGACGAATGGTTTGTGGACTCCATAGTAACGGAGCACGCAGACACAAAGCGAGAACAGGCGTTCGCTGAATTGGAGGTTGGAAAAGTCAACAAGCACAAAATGAAGTTTCAAATTGACACTGGTGCCCAAGCGAATATAATGCCAACAGCAACTTTCCGCCAGATGTACGGGAAAGTGGCACTAGGCCCACCATCCAGCCGACTCTCAGGATATGGTGGCCATGCACTCAAGGTAGAGGGGTCATGCAAACTCACATGTAAGCATAAAGAAAATATGCAAATGTTGGATTTTGATGTTGTAACCACTGATTTCCCCCCAGTATTGAGTTTAAGAGCATGCCTAGATCTGAACTTAGTAAAAATGATACACGTTGTGGATGCATAGGTAGAGAGCCCTGTTGACGTCAGGCATGAGTTTCAGGATGTGTTTCAGGGCATTGGGCTATTCCCAGGGGAATGCAGTATCAGCATAGACCCAGCGGCAACGCCAGTCGTATACCCCCCAAGACACATTCCATTTGCTCTCCGTGGTCATCTCAAAGAGGAACTGGACAACATGGAGAAGTCAAGAGTCATAAAAAAAGTGACAGAACCCACAGACTGGGTCAGCGCCCTCGTGGTTGTGGAAAGACGCGACGGTAGGCTACGAGTGTGTCTGGACCCCCGAGACCTCAACAGGGCGATCCAGAGGCCACACTACCCGCTCCCAACATTGGACGACATAACCCCAAAGCTCGCCGGAGCAAAGTACTTCAGTGTACTCGACGCAAGATCGGGTTACTGGGCGATCAAGCTGACTGAACAATCATCAAAGTTAACTACTTTCAACACAGTGCATGGAAGATATAGGTTCCTACGGCTCCCATTTGGGATCATCTCAGCGCAGGATGAGTTCCAGAGACGGATCGACGACACATATGAGGGACTGTCTGGCGTGTCCGCCATCGTGGACGACGTGCTGGTCTACGGCCACACCAGAGCTGAGCATGATGCCAACCTGCGCATCTCTAGAAGTGGCGTGATAGAGTGCAGTCTAAGTGACCATCACATCATTTTCTGCACTCGTAAAATTCACAGACCTGTAATAAATTGTCACAACACAATCAGATTCAGATCTCTGAAAAACTACACAAGTGAAGCCTTAAAAACAGCTCTGGACAAAGTAGATTGGACAAATGTACTAAACTGCACATCGACAGAAAAAGCTTGGTCATGCTTTAAAACCACCTTCCTTTCAGTTATTGACACGCTTGCACCCTCAAAGGTGACCAGGGTCAAAGCCAGAACAGAGCCCTGGGTCACTGCCGAGATTCTAAAAGCCATCAGAGTGAGAAATGAGAGCTTCTCTAAATACAGAAAAACAAAAAATTAACAGCTCTTTGAGACATGTAAAACACTAAGAAATGGAGTAACCAATATGACCAAAAAAGCAAAACTGAACTATTTTAACCAAAAAATTTAGGAAAATAAAAAGAATCCTCAAAAACTGTGGAAGTCTTTAAAAACACTGGGTCACAATAATAGACTCAAGACTAAAACCACAAATCTCAACCTGAAAATAGATAACACGATCATCTCTGACAAATTGAGCGTGGCAAATTGTTTAAACACCTTCTTCACAACTGTTGCTACCACTTTGGTGAACAAACTGCCGATCCACTCTGGCCGATATGGCATACAGCACATCCAGGCCTTTTATAAGGAACTGGGTGTACGTGAAAATGATTTTAAATTGACTGAAGTAACTACTGAAGAGGTTATGAAAAAGCTCAGTATGCTGCAGCCAACAAAAGCCACAGGCCATGACAATATTCCCACCAGATTTCTCAGAGACTCTGCTTCCATCATAGCTCCCATTGTAGCCCATATTACCAACCTCTCCATCAACCAGGGTCACATCCCGCAAGAACTCAAGCTTGCTAGGGTAACCCCTCTATTTAAAAAAGGAAACAAACTAGATCCAGGTAACTACCGCCCCGTTTCTATCCTTTGTTCCATATCAAAGGTAATTGAGAGGCTGGTATATGAGCAGATAGACAACTACCTGACTGAACATAGACTATTGTACCAGTTCCAATCAGGTTTCAGAAAATCACACTCCACTGACACCTGTTTACTGTACCTGACAGATTATATAAAACGGGAGATGGACAAGGGGAACTACTGCGGGATGGTAATGTTGGACCTGCAAAAGGCGTTTGACACGGTCAACCACTCCATCCTACTAGAAAAATTGAGAGCGATAGGCTTTGATAGCAAGTCAGCCAAATGGGTCAAGTCCTACCTGGAGGGAAGAGAACAGGTGGTAGACATCAATGGCACCTTGTCCTCGTCCCTTCCAGTGACATGTGGGGTCCCCCAAGGAAGCATTTTGGGACCTCAACTGTTTTTAATATATATTAATGACATGAAATCGGCATGCGATTGCAACCTGTTCCTGTTTGCTGACGACTCGGCACTCCTGGTCTCAGACAGGGATAAGTCTAAAGTGGAAAGTGTCCTGAGCAGTGAAATGAAAAAGATCTGCTCCTGGCTCAGTGACGATAAATTGTCTCTACATCTGGGAAAAACAGAGGCCATACTCTTTGGGTCAAACGCCAACCTAAAGAAATCCCAGGGTTTTAAAATTAGAGTAGGTGAAAACATTATTGAGGATAAAGAGGAGGTCACCTACCTGGGCTTTATTTTAAATAACAAACTTTCTAACGAAAAAATGGCACAAAAAGTTATTACTAAGGTCAATCAAAAAAACAAATTTTTATTTAGAATTTCCTCGTTCATAAATAAAAACGCTCTGAGGACCCTAGCTGGAGCCCTCATCCAATGTCACTTTGACTATGCTTGCACTTCATGGTACAGCAACATATCAAAACAAATGAAGACAAAGCTCCAGACCTCCCAAAACAAACTAGTGAGACTCCTGCACAACCTTCACTTTAGGACTCACCTAACGCCAGCCCACTTTAGCAGGCTGGGATGGCTTAGGGTTGAAGAAAGGGTACACCAGCTTAAAATGCTACTGGTTTTTAAAGTACTAAAAGAAACGGTCCCCAAGTACCTAGTAAATTATTTTAATAAAGTAGGAGATGTCCACAAACACGCCACAAGAGGAAGCCCCACGGACCTGGTCCCGCCGAGAGTCAGGACATGCATGGGGAAAGATGCATTTTTTTACTCGGCTACAGTAATGTGGAATGCCCTGCCAACATTTATAAAACTCCTGAACTCCCCTCTCGGATTTAAATCCGCCCTAAAAATATGGCTCAGAAGCAACTCAAATTGGTCTGTTACGGACTGTGTCCTTATGTATATATATATATGGGAGTAATGTATGTAATTGTGTTACTGTTGTGTATATAGGCATGTTTTGTTTGTTGTTGTCTTGTCTCCCTCTTGTGTCTTCATATCCCACTCTCAGGTTCCCAGTTGCAGCAGCAGCTGGTCAATCACCCACTCACCCCGGTGCAGCGGCAGCTGAGACTCGTCCCACAATCAACATCCACTCCCTTCATAATACCTTTTGTGTTTCAGTGTTAGTTAGCTCCCTGGTTCGTTTGGTCTGTGTTGGTGGTAACTATGGCTCTAGTGTGTTGGTGCTTTTGTAGGTAGAGCTCTCTGGTTCATTGATGTGGTAAAGTAGAGCTCTTGGTGTCTTTGTACACACTCTTTGTTACACACTCTATTTTGTGGCTTTTGGTAATAGAGCTGAGGCTCTTAGGGTACATTTGTGTCAGAGCTGGTAAAAGCTTAATTGGAGCTAATTTTGTGTGAGAGCTAATCAAAGCTCTGTGTGAGCCCATTTTGTGTGAGAGCTAGTCAAAGCTCTGTGTGAGCTCATTGTGTGTGAGAGCTGGTCAAAGCTCTAGTTATTTGGGCCATTGGTCTATATAGTATTGTATCTTTTTGTGTTGTTGTACATTTCTGTACTAATCCTTTGTATATTTGTTTGTCACCCAGCCTATGGTGATTGTTTCCTGTTATTAATCTTTTGTTTCGCACACAGGGACATTGAGGGCAGAAAGATATCCTGGGGTCTACATCTGCATCACGTAGGAGAACTACTGTTAAAGACACCAGCTTAGAGTGAGCACCACCTCCTGTACTTTGGGGCGTCCGCGCCTGTAAAGGGGGGGGGGGGGGCTTTTGTTTCATTTTGATATTATTTGGTGCTCACTGGTAGGTCCTCTTTGCTCTCTGTGTTGCTGATCTCATTTGTGTAAAATAAATATTGTTATTTTACAATCTGTCTATGGTGTTTTGTGTCACTGCATCCTCACCTATCCTGTCTGTGGCCTAGTGTTGCGTCTCCCCACGGGGGCACGTAACATAAATGGGGGCTCGGTAGTTGGGCGACAGACATTTGGTGTTGGTGTGCGGTGGGCACGTTGCTTGGTTTTGGTTTTGGGTGGTAGTTTGTTAGGTGTGTTTTTGGTGTGTGTATGCACTAGTGTCTGGGTAGGGATGTCGTCTTTTGGGGTGGAGGAGTTCCTGGGTGATCCCTCGGTTGATCGTTTGGATCAGTGTAGGAGGGAAGACTTGTTTGCCATCGCCTCGCATTTTCAGGTCGCCCTTTCTAAAAGTTTGGCAAAGGCTGACCTGAGAGAAGAGGTGGTGCGCATATTGGTGTGGAACAAGGTGCTCGGTGTCGGTGAGGGAGCGTCTTTTGTTTCTTCCCCTCTAGTCACAGACGAGGAGCAGGAGGGCGAGGAACCTCCGGTGGTAGACCCGGTTAAAGACGGGGTAGAGGATAAGCCTCCCCTTTCGGGTGTCACGTCTCCAGTGCACGGACGTGCAGCATCTTTCCCTAGTGGGAGTGCTGAGGAGGCCAGTCTAAAATTGGGTTTAGCACGGTTGCAGTTCGAGGCGCAGAAGGAGGAGAATAGTCACAGGTTAGCTATTAGAAAAATGGAGCTGGAGGCTGAGGTCTCAACCCGCCAGCTGGACGCTGACAGCCACCGGGTGGACGCCGAGATTAAAATGAAGCAGCTGGAGCTTGAAGATTGGGAGTCCTACTCAACCCTCTTCCACGGCGGTGGGGGCTTACGACGTGAGTAGACTAATTTCTCTTGTACCTCAATTTCGTGAGGCAGAGGTAGACTCATATTTTAATGCTTTTGAGCGAGTGGCTACATCTTTGAAGTGGCCTAAAGAGGTCTGGGCTCTCTTACTGCAATGTAAGTTAACAGGAAAAGCCCAGGAAATTCTGTCTGCCCTCCCTCTGACTGACAGTTTGTCTTATGACATAATTAAGACGGCTGTACTTCGAGCATATGAGTTAGTGCCGGAGGCATATAGGCAAAAGTTCCGAGCCCACAGAAAGTTACCTGGCAGTACTTTTGTGGAGTTCGCTCGGGAGAAAGAATCCCTATTTTTTCGGTGGTGCAGGGCTTGTGATGTAGCTGATTTTGATTCTCTGTCTGAATTAATGTTACTGGAGGAGTTTAAAGGTAGTCTGTCTGACCGTTTGGCTACATATTTAAATGAGCAAAAAGTGGGTACGTTGGCTCAGGCTGCAGTGCTCTCTGACGAGTTTGTGCTGACCCATAGGCAAACGTTTGGTACTCTCCGACATGAGAGTGGGACATTTTATCCCTCTACTCACACTCCAGCTAGGTCACATGTTAGTCCGCCGCAGATCCGCCGCAGTGGCTATGTTGGACAGACTAGTCCGCCCCGCTCAGTATCTCCCCGCTACAAGGAGGAGCGGGAGTGTTTTTACTGTCATCAAGTGGGCCATGTAATAAGAGACTGTGTTGTTCTGAGACGCAAGGAGCAGTCTCAGACGGATGGACGACCTAAAGCGGTTGGTTTGGTCCAGACAGTGTGTGACATCCCAGGTCCCAGTTATGATCCGTTTATGTCGGACGGGTTGGTCTCGCTCAGTGGCAGTGAGTTGGACCAGCGTCCAGTACGCATACTGCGGGATACTGGGGCAGCACAGTCATTCATCATAGCAGACATGTTACCATTTTGTGATGAGTCATCGACTGGCTCTAGTGTGTTGGTGCAGGGGATCGGCATGGGCTTTGTGTCGGTGCCCCTCCATCAGATACATTTAACCTGCGGGTTGGCAAAGGGGGTGTTCAAGGTGGGCGTGCGCCCATCATTACCAGTGGGAGGTGTCACTTTCCTATTAGGTAATGACATCGCTGGTGGCAGAGTTATGCCATGTGTTTTGGATCACCCTAATGTTTTGTGCCCTGATGTGTTTGCTCCGTTTCTCCCAGATGTGCCAGTGTGTGCGATCACCCGTGCTCCACAACCTGTAGTTGTGACGAGTGACAGGGTGACAATTCGACGGGGAACACTAGCCTCTGACGCACCACGGTTACCCAGGACTTGTGGTAAGCTGGTGGATGCCCAGAGTGGAGACGCTGGGTTGGGCACATGTTCGTTTACTGCTCCTGCTCCAGGGTTAGCTGGAAGCAGGGAGGTGGTCAGTTCGGTGGTGAATAGCATTCGGTCAGTGAGCAGCCCTTTTAGGCTGTTAAGGAAGCAGCTGATGGGAGAGACTCTTCACAACAAACCTCAGGTGAGGGGTTTGTTGTCTTGTGTGTGCAGGCTTGTAAAGTGGCTGCAGGAGGCTAGTGCTGTCTCTGAGGGGGGTCTCTCTGCTGCTCAGCGTATTGTGACGCTGCATTTTGTGCTATGCTGTGTGATCTTTCTCACATTGTATTATGTGTTTTTCTTTGTGAGGAGGAAAAGGGCAGCAGTCTGCCATTGTGCGTTTTAACCTTGGACCATCCCTCTGTTTTTTTTGTGAGGTGCCTTCTCAGACCACGGTCTTAAATCTTTTGATGTTGGTGTTTGGTCTGCTGTACCCCTGGACATTTTGTGTCAACAGCACCCCTGATCATGTCAAATGCTACCAAGAGAGGTATGAAGAGGCGGAAGGTGATGGTCTGTTTGGTTGGTGGCAGTGGTGGATGTTTTGTTTTGTGTTATGATGTGTTCTTTGGGAAAACTGATGGGGTACTTGGGTGTTGTGTTGTCGCCAGCCATGGGCTGACTCTTTATGGGGGGGAGTGTTACGGACTGTGTCCTTATGTATATATATATATATGGGAGTAATGTATGTAATCTGTTGTGTATATAGGCATGTTTTGTTTGTTGTTGTCTTGTCTCCCTCTTGTGTCTTCATATCCCACTCTCAGGTTCCCAGTTGCAGCAGCAGCTGGTCAATCACCCACTCACCCCGGTGCAGCGGCAGCTGAGACTCGTCCCACAATCAACATCCACTCCCTTCATAATACCTTTTGTGTTTCAGTGTTAGTTAGCTCCCTGGTTCGTTTGGTCTGTGTTGGTGGTAACTATGGCTCTAGTGTGTTGGTGCTTTTGTAGGTAGAGCTCTCTGGTTCATTGATGTGGTAAAGTAGAGCTCTTGGTGTCTTTGTACACACTCTTTGTTACACACTCTCTTTTGTGGCTTTTGGTAATAGAGCTGAGGCTCTTAGGGTACATTTGTGTCAGAGCTGGTAAAAGCTTAATTGGAGCTAATTTTGTGTGAGAGCTAATCAAAGCTCTGTGTGAGCCCATTTTGTGTGAGAGCTAGTCAAAGCTCTGTGTGAGCTCATTGTGTGTGAGACCTGGTCAAAGCTCTAGTTATTTGGGCCATTGGTCTATATAGTATTGTATCTTTTTGTGTTGTTGTACATTTCTGTACTAATCCTTTGTATATTTGTTTGTCACCCAGCCTATGGTGATTGTTTCCTGTTATTAATATTTTGTTTCGCACACAGGGACATTGAGGGCAGAAAGATACCCTCGGGTCTACATCTGCATCACGTAGGAGAACTACTGTTAAAGACACCAGCTTAGAGTGAGCACCACCTCCTGTACTTTGGGGCGTCCGCGCCTGTAAAGGGGGGGGGGGCTTTTGTTTCATTTTGATATTATTTGGTGCTCACTGGTAGGTCATCTTTGCTCTCTGTGTTGCTGATCTCATTTGTGTAAAATAAATATTGTTATTTTACAATCTGTCTATGGTGTTTTGTGTCACTGCATCCTCACCTATCCTGTCTGTGGCCTAGTGTTGCGTCTCCCCACGGGGGCACGTAACATGGACTTAAAATGTTTTTTTGATCTCTTTTATCATAACTTGGCTTTTATTTATTTTTTCTTTTTATGTTCCATGTATGGACCACAATGGAAACAAGCCTTGGCTTTATTGTGTTTTATCCATTTTTGACCAGCGTTATTGACACTGTTATTGTCTTGTCTTTTAAATGTTTTAAATGTTTTTTTTGTCATACGATTTGTGTCAAAATAAAGTATTCAATCAATCAATCAATCAATGCGCGCCATGCTACAGAGGACAAGGGAAAGAGGAGTGAAACTCAACCCAGACAAGAGCGTCATCTGCGTGACCGAGGTAAGCTACTTTGGTCACAGACTGACACAGGAAGGCATTCGACCAGACCCAGACAAGGTCAAAGCGATCAGAGAAATGGAGCCGCTGAAGAACAAGGCTGAGCTGGAAACAATCTTAGGAATGGTCACATACCTCTCCAAGTTTGCTCCAGGACTGTCCGGCGATCCAGAGGCCACACTACCCGCTCCAAATATTGGACAACATAACCCCAAAGCTCGCCGGAGCAAAGTACTTCAGTGTACTCTACGCAAGATCGGGTTACTAGGCGATCAAGCTGACTGAACAATCATCAAAGTTAACTACTTTCAACACAGTGCATGGAAGATATAGGTTCCTACGGCTCCCATTTGGGATCATCTCAGCGCAGGATGAGTTCCAGAGACGGATCGACGACACATATGAGGGACTGTCTGGCGTGTCCGCCATCGTGGACGAGGTGCTGGTCTACAGCCACACCAGAGCTGAGCATGATGCCAACCTGCGCGCCATGCTACAGAGGACAAGGGAAAGAGGAGTGAAACTCAACCCAGACAAGAGCGTCATCTGCGTCACCGAGGTAAGCTACTTTGGTCACAGACTGACACAGGAAGGCATTCGACCAGACCCAGACAAGGTCAAAGCGATCAGAGAAATGGAGCCGCCGAAGAACAAGGCTGAGCTGGAAACGATCTTAGGAATGGTCACATACCTCTCCAAGTTTGCTCCAAGACTGTCCGACGTGAACGCGCCACTGTGCCAACTCGTGAAGGAAAGCAGTGAATTCCAGTGGGACCCTGTGCATGACCAAGCGTTCCAACAGATGAAAGAGCTCATAACCCATGAGCCAGGCCCAGTCCTCACATACTTCTACCACACCAAACCTGTGAGACTCCAGGTCAACGCCTCAAAAAGCGGACTAGGCGCAGTCTTACTGCAGGACGGTAAGCCAGTCGTGGACGCCTCAAAAGCTCTGAACAAGACCGAAGAGAACTATGCGCAAATAGAAAAAGAGCTGTACGCTGTCCTTTTCGAATGGAAGAGGTTCCACCAGTACCTGTATGGCCGACAGGTAGTGGTAGAGTCAGACCACAAGCCACTTGAAGCGATCCTCAGAAAATCGCTCGCCGCTGCGCCGCCGCGCCTGCAACGCATGATACTGCAACTCCAAAGGTATGACATCGTCATCATGCACCGCCCAGGGAAAGACATTCCAGTAGCAGACACCCTGTCGAGAAAGTCTAACACCTACAACGACCGCACACTGAGTGAGGGTATGGACACACAAGTACACACAGTCCGGAGCACCCTGCCTGTGAGCGACAACAAAATGACTGAGATCAGAGCAGCCACCGCCTAAGACCAACAGCTCATCACTCTGAGACAGATCTGGGAGTCAGGATGGCCTGAGACACGAAAGACTTGTCCACCCAGTGTTGCCGACTACTGGAACCACAGGAATGAGATCACAGTGATGGATGACGTCATCTTTAAGGGTGAGAAGATTATCGTGCCACACACGCTGAGACAGGACATGTTAACACGCATACACACAGGCCACAAGGGTATAGGAAAGTTTAAAGAGAGGGCGAGGGATATGTTATTTTGGACTGGAATGGGTAGACAAATAGAGGAAATAGTAGGCTCATGTAGCACATGCCAACAGTATCGTAACTCCAACCCCAAAGAGCCAATGATATCTCACCAGATACCTGACCGACCATGGCAGACCGTCGCCACAGACCTCTTTACATTACATGGAGAGGACTACATAGTCACAGTAGACTATTATAGCAGGTATATTGAGGTAGACAAACTACGTAGCACCACTACATCAGCCGCCGTACGAATGCTCAAAGCTCAGTTTGCAAGGTTAGGCATACCAGAGACATGCTATAGCTCCAGTGAATTTAAGACATTCGCACAGGACTGGGATTTTATCCATGTAACTAGCAGCCCTACTTACGCCCAGAGCAATGGCCTCGCAGAGAAGGGAGTCCAGATTGCAAAGTCACTGTTCGAGAAGGCTAGAGTAGACAACAAGGACCCATACCTGAGTCTGCTAGAATACAGAAATACACCAGTTGACAACCTCAAGTCACCCGCACAACTACTCATGAGCAGACGCCTATGCTCAATCCTCCCCACCACAAGTCAGCAGTTACGACCACAGGTTGTAAACCAGAACCCAGTGCGCGCCAAGAGAGAACTATGTCAACAAAGACAGAAGCAGTACTATGATCGGACAGCAAGACCGCTGCCAACTCTGCAAGATGGAGACGCCGTCCGTTTTCAACAGAGTAATGGACAATGGAAGCTCGCCACTGTCATTCAACCAGCAGGCGCTGAAAGGTCCTACCACATTCGTACTGATGAAGGTCAGGAATACAGGCGCAACCGACGTCACCTGTTACAGACAAAAGAGACAGACCGAGGTACCCAACAAACAATGGCACAGGATGCCAACACCCAGCCCCAGCAGCCTGAGATGTCATCACCAGAATGTGCACCTGAAGGCCCAGATGAACATTCTAGGTGCATCACTACCAGATCTGGTTGCATCGTTAAGCCAAGAGTCAAGCTTGACATTTAAGATTCTAAGACCCTACTCAGTGGACCTTGAATCATTACAGCCACGTGAAATTGAAATGCATGTTAAAAAAAAATTCAAATAAATAAAAAGAGAAAGGAAATATTGTAATTATTGTAATTATTATAATAATTGACATGCTTTGAGACCGTTTCTACTAATGTTGTTCAAGTACAGATATATTGCACAGGTGTGTGAATGTAGAACAAACGGTACAGTATATTGTATGGTAATGTTTCAGGATTCTAAGTTCTAAGTTCTAAGTTGTCTAAGTTCATCTTAGGAAGGGAGATGTAATATCCTAGGAATACCTGTGTAGCCCATAGCCTACCACAGCACAGCAATGATGCGTACGTGATGACGTGTTACGTATTTCCAGTCACTTTGTATGCAGGCACTGTTCTACGTGTTGTCATTGCTGCCCGGGATGTGACAATAAACGGTGACCCATAAAGCAGTCGCCTGATTCTATCATTCCTTATTAGACACTAAGAGTGACAATATGCGGAATATTACAGCATAGAAATGGGATCATTGTGTGTGTGTCAATTACTGTGAATGTGTATTACTGCTTAACCCCTCTTCCCTACGGTCTATGTGCAATTGGGGCAGGTGCTCTGTACAGGTCTTCACCAGTCAACAAGGAAAGGTACTGCTTTGGGAAGAAATTATATTATTTACCATCACTGCCACCGGGTGTGAGAGGGTGCGGGACGTATTAAGGGAAATGCGGGTGTTTGAGGAAATACTATGGTCGCCCGGGAGGGCAAGAAGGACCAGCGTAGAACCCCTAGGTTAGTAAACCCTAGGCCCCATCCATCCCTCTGCTAAATCCCAATTATAATACTCTTACACTACAGTCGGGGGCTCAGCCGGACCCAGATCTGCTGTGCTCCCACTACCTGGTGACAGTTCATATCCACTCTCATAAAGTAGGGATAATCCACCCTTCTACAGTAACATATGTTAAAACGAGTGATTCTGATAAGAAGACACCAATAGTGTCTGTGAGCTGGACGCCAGGTGTGAAAACGACATGACCATATTTGGAAGACCGGCCCAGGAGGAAGACAATGTTTTGGATGTAACTGATTGGCCAGGCAAGGATTACAGTGTATAATGTCATAACTGCTATAAAACCCACATTTGAAAGTATTAGGTTTAGGTCAGACAACAAATCTGAACCTCCTTCATCCCATCTTGAGATTGTGCTGTACGTGAGTAAACTTGCTTCTGAATGTATATTGAACAAATTGTTTATTGACTAGATTAATGTAAGGTCACTGCACTGGACCAGGGTGAATATGTAAACAAGTCTGGATAACCATGTAATGCACAATATTATCATTTGTTTCCCTGTGTTGACCCAAATTCTCTCCAGGGTCTCTCCACATTAATAAATATGGGATAAACAAAACACCTTTGTTGGTTACAGCAAACTCATTTTCCCTTCTGGCTAGGAGTCTGTGGGGGAAGCCTGTTCTATTCATCTTCTCTCCATTGACACTTTCAGTATCAACTACAAGAAATCTCGTTAGTTCATGCCAACCGTTGAGTGCCAACAAGGAGAAGTCTTGTCGTTTAATTGTTTTTTTTTATTAGCGATTTCCATTCATATTTCATCAATCTAGCCTCACGTTACCACTGGAACTCTCTCTGAGCTCCATTGGGAAAATACCGCCCCCTATCGTCTCTCCGGATGGTATTGCACCCCATTGGATTGTATTGAATGAAACGCATGGGTAAAAAATTGTCCGGAATCCACATTTTATTTGTCAGACATGTAACCGGAGACGATCCCAGTCATTGCCCACTATCAGAACAGCGGAGAATAAGTGTTTCCAGTACCTAGCGTTGGATCAATAAACACGATAGATATTTGGAATGGCGATCAGGAATTGGAATAATCTTTTTGGAGAACATCTGATCTGAGGTAAGGAATCTATTTTACCAGTATTGGGATAATCAGAGCTATTTTCACAGATATATCAACGTGTCCCGTATGTGTGTGTGTGTGTGTGTGTGTGTGTGTGTGTGTGTGTGGGGGTGTGTGTGTGTGTGTGCGATCAGGAAATAAGAGAATCGATTTTTCAGCCCGCTTCTATAGCGTGCATAAGTACACATATACTATCGATAATCTAGCATTTATTTGAAAACGATTCATAAAATAAAAAGATTTTTCAAAAATAGTATAAAACGGAAATGAAATGACAATGTTGACTGCAAATAAGTCATTGATAAGCAACGGTCATATTAGACACATAGCCATAATTTAAGATATAGTTTGTGCGTTCACAAATGTGAGCGTTCTATCATTGAATAGAGCGCTGGCACGCAACAGGGTTTATAGGCACGGCACTGTTTGCACGGAAAGTGTTAAGCAAACAGTGGTGGTTAACTACCTTTGACTACCATATACGACAGAATGATGCCGCAACCCGTTCTGCGATGGGCCAGCCGAGCCCAGGTAGAACAAAGCTGGGGTTGATTAGTTTCAAGGGTGTTCATTTAACAGTGTTTGCTGGTGAGGTGGTGAAGGGGAAAGGGTAGAGTTCTTAGTGGTGGAATGAGGCCCGGGGAGGTTTGATCGACATAGGGGAATGGTGGGACGAAGTATGAGAACTATCCATCGATGAAGGGATGTGCTCTTTGCTCTGCAGCCGTGCGACTGCTCGCTTTAACGGTTGTGGGAGGTGTAGGGCAAGGGGAGTGTTTCGGCCGCCTCACTTGGGGACAGATAGGGGACATGCGTGCAGCGTGTTTCTGCCTGCCTGGGTGATAGGGGGGGTAGGAGTCGTTGAGTGGGAATCAGATGATTAAATTGGTCATATTAGGTAAAGTTGAGGGCTGATGGTAGGGGCATGAAAAGAGTGGCGAAGAGTCACATTGGCGAAGAGTCACAGGTAGGGAGTCATGGCTGAGACCTAAGACAACAGTTGAGGGATAGGTTACTGATTTGAGTGAATGAGCGGAGATGTCTGCTCAGTAAACACAACATCATAGTTGACGCGGTGCGGAGTGAGTTAGGGATAGAATTGAAGGTTTACACGGGAGAGTCGATTGGACGAATAGGGCGTGGATGCATGAAAGTAGTCTGACCTTAAAGAGAGGGTCTTGTTCGGGATAGACTAGGCGTTTATTATGATGTTGTGCCTATTAGGGGGTTAAATTGAAGGACACATGACCAGTGATTTCCTGTGTAAAAGCCGCAGTTGGGGGTAAATCAATTTGGCCTGGGAAACACTATGATGTTTCATGTGGAATTTAATTGTTTTGGCTCTGGAAGCATTATGTTTCAAGTGAAATTTGGAATATTGGTCGGCCTATGCCCCTGGTGGTAAGATTCGATGGTTTACTGCTGGGAAGGAATAAGGCGATATGCATTGATAAGTCGGCGAACACATTGTCTTGTGGGTTATATTTGTAGCACCATGTGATCAACGCCTCGCGCGGGGGGTTGGTTTGTAAGTGTGACGACTGAGCACTGAAACAGCTGTTAGATGTAGCACTTAATAGGAGATTGGGTTAAAATGAGTGTTTTATAAGGTAATATGGTGAGGAAAAGATTCACTGTGATGTGTTAACTGACTGAGCCAAACTGTGCTAATTGTTTGTTGACTGACTGAGCCAAACTGTGCTAATCGTTCCTGGAGGGGAAAATGTGTGCTGGGTACTTCCGGTTTCCGGTGAGTCACGTCCGGTGTTGCGGAAGCCGGGGGAAGGAAGTGCTAGTGGGACGTGAAGGTTGTTGTTGATGCTGGCTAGTTTGGATGCGGGGTGAGTAACGTGGGAACATGTCTATGTTCCCCGGGTCCTATGTTCCCCGGGTTCTATGTTCCCCGGTAGCCGCAAAGGGTTCTATGTTCCCTGGGTCCTATGTTCCCCCTATGTTTCCCCGGTAGCGAGTGGATTCCAAAGATAGTGACTTTTATTATGTTTCCCCGGTAGCGAGGTAGCGAGTGGATTCCAAAGATAGTCACTTTTATAGATAATTCATTTGTATCTCAACGGAGTCACGGATCTAGTCGGGCCACGTAGCATTATGTCGAGAAAAATCAAATACAGTGTAAAATAAATAATTTAAAACAAAGTTTAGCCTATTAAATCGCTTTATAAGCGTTAGTTCTTATTTGCGGTCTGTGTGAGAAGCATCCATCTGCAGAACGTCAGCCCAGCACTCTCTGTCCCCACGGGGACATTTTAATCTTGGTCGAATGAACACCAGGGTGTGCAGGGTAAATTGTAGTCAGGAAGAAGCAATAGGCTGATTTTTTATTATGGTACTCTATAGACCCATAACAATGCTTGCTAGATGTTTAATCTGGTTAGAAAGATACACTGATATATTAGAAGATTAAAGTTCCAAACAGGTAGGAAACATGCTTGCTAATGTATGTGCTTGTTAAAAAGATACACAGTGATATAGCATTGATAGTATAAATGTAGTGATAATGTAGGGGTTAAAGGTTAGTTACAGCAGATATAGTCTTGGGAATAATGTATATAGCTAATCAAAGTTGCAATGAGTATAGAGACAATTTGGGTTGGCATTTATCAATAGAGGGCAGGTTTGAAAGTATTACTTACTTCTTAATTAATTACTTCTTCAAATACTGTTAACTGCTGTCAAGAAAATTATCACAAACAAAGAAATTCAGGACATGGAGAGGATGACTCCTCTGATCAGGTTGCAAGGTGAACAGTTCGATAGAAAGTGGGCTTGTATAGAGCGAATAGGGCTATAAAGGCAACGTATTATTTATTTTCATCTTATTATTTTCTATCTTATTCCCCATTTTATTGTCATTTTCTTTTTAAAATGGTTTGATCCACACATGTAGTACTGGTTTACCTGTTCTTTTTTAATATTTAAATTTTTTTTATTTATTTATGTATTTATTTTTACGCCCCTTCCCCTTCCCCAAGCATAACTGTCTCTTAATGACACGGTACAGACAGGATGTTAATTGAGAACTAGTTGTAAAACATATCTGCAAATCTGTACTGTCTTGATTTTTTGCTGAATAAAAAAAATATATGAACCCTGAAAGTATTACTAATTTGTAGTTGTTGTAAACCAAGACAACTGTTTAATAATGTTTGTCAGAATTTGTATTCTGTGCTATGTTTTATATGTATAGAATGGAGTATTATGCTGTGTAATGTTTTGGAATTTTGCTTATATTGTGTGATGTATGTGCTAACTGATTCTGTGATGCATTTCAATTTTAGTAGTTGGGGGGATGTGTTGCTTTAATTCCTAGTGGGGATAAGTGAAGGTTTATATAATGTGAAGTAAAATGCCGTTCTTGAACAATGGTGTCCTAGGATAAATGCTGTTTATAAATTGAGTATTGTAGATCTATTTATAATGTTGTGATAATTTGATAAATGTGATTGCTAATGGTATTAATAGTGAGTAAAGGCACTGTAATTTTGTATGTGTTTTATGTTTAGAGTAATGATATTGATTTAATGCTTGGAAACAAATGTAACAACAAATGTATGTTAATTTGGCTCTGGGGGAGTTAGAATTTCCCCTGGAGGTGTAGAAATGTGTGATGTTTAAACCTTTTGTGACTTACAGGAGGGCCTGCATTCATGAAGGGACAATAGGGTGTTCAATGGTTTAAAACCAGCTCACTGGAACTGGAACAGGTACTGTATGCGTAGGTGCCGAGAGTTGATAAGGTCATATTAGATGGTCTGGGGTAAACCGCCAAGGGGGGTCAAGACAGACAGCTGTTGTTTACAGTAGCAGGAACAGAACAGATGGTGGCAGTTTTAGATACAGTGGTGGTAGGGATCAAAGGAAGTCATAGGGCTATGCCACATGGAAGTAATAGGAGCAGTGGAAGATTAAATTTGAGAGTTTGAGCTAATTCAGGAAACAGTTGACGTGTGAGCAAGGAAAATGACTTTTGAATGATGACTGGTTTATGATGGAATAATTTGATGCAGTCGATGCTCTGGAAGGCATCGATACATTTTGAATTGAGGAGAAGATGCCAGTCTTTTTCTGAGAGTAGGGGTAGGATTACAGTGAGAACTGTAGTCGACAAGAATGAGTGTAGACTGAATTAGCTTAAGTTGAGAGCAGGCAGGACCGTCACTAATAATGTTTGTAAGGTAATGTTGACTAATACATGTTGTGTTTGTTCTGTTGTGTTTGAGTGCTATATGTGTTGTAATCACAGCAAGGGCCTTCCTCATTTCTCCTCATCCTCCCTCCACATCCTCCACACAATTTCTTCACTCCTCCTCATCCTCTCCCACACTCTCGCACGCTGCCAGCTCTCCACTCAACACAGCTGTCACTCATCCCCTAATCAACACAGCTGTCACTCATCCACTCATCAGCCAGAAGGTACTTCAGCTGGCAGATCCTGTCTCCTCATCGTGGGAGTGTTAAACTACCTTCCAAGTAAGAAGACTGAACATAAGCCTTGCTGTACTCATTGATATTTCCTGATCAAACCTTTGTTCTCCGTGTGCCCAGGACCTCCGCTCCAGTGTCCCCCCCTACCCGGACATCCCGTGCTGATACTGCACAAAGGAGTGCTCCTGCTCTCACCCCCGACACAGCCTGTGTCTACCTTCTCCCGTACTGCACAAGGAGTGCACCTGTCCTAAAGAACATTCTCCCGTACTGCACAAGGAGTGCACCTGTACTAACCCCAAGAACATTTCCATACCTGTCTGTCGCACATTCCATCTGTCAAACTGTCTGCTTGGGGAGAAGTACATTAAAAAACCCTACAACTCTCCATTCTCTCTCCTCCTGTGTTTGCTATTGGGCTCCGCCAAATCCCCTTCTCACAGAACACTCCCACCATAGATGTCAGACCCAGCACCACCGAAGATCGGCGAATGGGGCAACAGCATCCAGGCCGCCATCAATGGACACGCCCTTCTGGTAAATCAACACTCACAACTACTAGACGAAACGATTTCCCAACTCCGCGCTCTCTCGGTTCGCTCCCTGGAACGAGACACACACCTTCCAGAGTGAGAAATCCAAAGTCTCCTACCTGTCAGGTCTGCTCACGGGTCCCGCGCTAGAATGGGCAACCGCCCTCCACTTTAGTTGTTCCTCCCTCTGCGATTCATACTATGCTTATGTCGGCGACATGCGAAAGGTCTTCGACCATCCCCCCGGGGGTTCGGATAGTACTGCCGCCTTGTTTACAATCCGCCAGGGTAATCGCAGCGTGAGCGAATATGGAATTGAATTCCGTATCCTAGCAGCCGGTTCCGAGTGGAATGACACGCCATTACAAGGGGCTTTTCGCCAAGGCCTCAGCGACGTCCTCAAGGGTGAATTGGCGTCTAAGGAGAAGCCGTCTTCCCTTGACGAGTTAATTAATTTAGCCTGAGAATTGGACACGCGCCTCCGCGAATGCCACCGTGAAAAGGCTAGCGCTGCCCGCCCTTCATGGCCCAGCTCGTCCCACTCCCCTCCCTCGCAGCGCGCCGTCAATAGGGTACCGCTGCAGAGCCGCAGAGCTGAGGACTCTGAGCCTATGGAGCTTGACCGCTCTCGCCTCCCTCTCAGCGAACGCCGTCACAGACTCAAGACGGGGGCATGTTTGTACTGCGGGCAACTCGGCCACTCCATCGCTTCATGCTCGATTCGCCCAAACGACGGGGCTCGACAGTGACGCTGGGCGCATGTAAGAGCCTTAATTATGCTCCCAGCTCCGGTCCAAACATGCAATTCAGTGCCACGCTTTGTCACATTGGTCAATCGATCCCTCTGTCCGCGCTGGCCGATTCAGGCGCCGACAAAAACATCATTGGTGCTGGGGTAGTGTCCCGCTTCCACATTGCCAGTGACGCCTTGCCAATTCCCCGCGATGCTCAAGGTCTAAACGGGAGGTTGCTCTCGCGAATAACCCGCCACACCAAGCCTCTCCGCCTCCAACTCTCAGGGAATCATAGCAAGGACATCCGTTTCCACGTCACTAATTCCCCTCATAATCCCATCGTTCTTGGCATGCCTTGGCTAAAGCTACACAACCCTGTAATAAACTGGCCAACGGGCTCAGTCACGAGCTGGAGTGCTCACTGCCACGCCTCTTGTCTACAGTCAGCTCGGCCGCCACTGGGAGTCGCTGGATCTCCCGTTCCCAATGAACCTATTGACCTTTCAGCTGTTCCTCCAATTTATCATGATTCAGAGGGTGTTTTTAGTAAACAACAGGCTCTCTCCTTGCCACCTCATCGCCAGTACGACTGTGCTATTGATCTGCTCCCGGGAGCTATGCACCCCGCTAGTCGCCTGTTTAACCTCTCACGCCCAGAGAGGGAGTCCATGGAGAAATACGTCCACGAGTCCCTGGCCTCAGGCATTATTATCCCCTCCTCCTCTCCTGTCGGCGCGGGGTTCTTTTTTGTTTCCAAGAAGGATGTCTCCCTTTGCCCCTGTATTGATTACCGGGGTCTCAACAACATCACGGTCAAGAACAAGTACCCCCTGCCATTGATTAACTCTGCTTTTGAACCCCTGCAAGGTGCCACCATTTTCACGAAGCTGGACCTGAAATGCCTTGTCCGTGTCCGGGAGGGGGATGAGTGGAAGACGTCCTTTAAGACCCCACTCGGTCACTTCGAGTACCTTTTGGGCTGACCAACGCCCCTGCTGTCTTCCAGGCCCTTGTCAATGACGTTCTCCGTGATGTCCTTAACCGCTCTGTTTTTGTTTATTTGGATGACATTCAGATTTTTTCCCGCTCTATGGAGGAGCACGTCCAGCATGTCCGCCGGGTCCTCCAACGCCTACTGGAGAACAAGCTGTTCGTCAAGGCGGAGAAGTGTGAGTTCCACGTCTCCTCCATCGGGTTCCTCGGCTACATCATAGAGTAGAGAGCGGCCGTATCCGGGCGGACCCCGATAAGATCAAGGCGGTGTCCGACTGGCCCCGTCCCACCAACGTCAAGCAGCTCCAACGCTTCCTGGGGTTTGCTTACTTCTACCGGCGTTTCATCAGGGACTACAGCCGGTTCGCTGCACCCCTTACCCAACTCACCTCGCCCTCCATGCCCTGCATCTGGTCTGACAAGGTGGACTCTGCCTTCGCCGAGCTACGCTGGCGCTTCACCTCCGCGCCCATCCTCGTCCAGCCAGATGCGTCCCGCCAGTTAGTGGTGGACGCTGTCGTATAATTATCTGATTAATTATACTTGGGAGTGCAAAACAAGGATGAAATTCCCTTTTTGAAATAAGATGAAGATCTTTGGATTGAATTCCCAAGTGTAAGTGGTTAGAGGGCCGATACTATGGGGCTGTTGGTAGGCAATTAAATCAGCTAATTTACATGCAAGGCAGCTGTACGTACGAAGACAATGGAATGGTAATAATAAAAGCTTGGTCACCTAGCAACTAAATTCATCATCATCATCATTTATTTATTCGTACATGGAATTACCACAGTCCAACAGTACATATTCATATAATTCACCAAATCCCATGGCCGAAAGGAACAGGAAGAAGAAAAATTCTTATATATACCTGCCCCTGCCCCTACACACACACAACACACCGATAGACTTATTGTGTAAAACCAAACAGAATATACCCATTTTGCAAAAATGGAAACATCAACACAACCAAATTAAATCAACATAAATAGACCCATTTTGTGTATCTATCAGTCAAACTACATATTTAGGTTCATTCATTTACACACACACACACACACACACACACACACAGGTTCACGCCGTCATGTCACGTGAGGCAAAAAAAAAAATCCGACCAATCAGAGGCCACGCTTCAGGACGCTCTCGAGGACGTAGACTGGGGGATGTTTCAAGGAAGTGACAGTGACGTCAGCGAGTTCGCGGACACGGTCGTGAGTTTCATAACATCACTTGCCGACAGGATTGTCTCCATAAAGAAGGTGCGGGTGTTCCCGAACCAGAAACCATGGGTGGACAGTACTATCAGAGCAGCTCTGAAATCTCGCACCACTGCCTACAACCTGGGCAGAGAGTCAGGAAACATGGAGGAGTATAAGGCTACAGTCTATACTCTGCGCAAGGCTGTTAAACTTGCAAAACGGACGTATGCTGACAAAATGGAGACACAAATGAAACAGAATGACACAAGAGGCTTATGGCGGGGACTGAGGATGATAACTGACTACAAAGTCAGCGCCCCCTCAATGGGGAGCGACGACGCCTCTCTCGCGGACAAACTCAACTCTTTCTACGCTCGGTTTGGTGCAGACAGTGGCGCCGCTAGCTCAACGGCTAGTGACGTCACTGGCGTGCCGGCTGTTGTGGAGGGGGGGGGGGGCATCCGCGGGGGGGCGGGGACGCTCTCTCATTGTCGGTACACAGTGTGAGAAGAGCATTTATGCAGGTGAACACCAGAAAAGCTGCTGGCCCAGATGGAATAACAGGAGGCATACTTAAGTCCTGTGCCAACCAGCTAGCCCCTGTGTTCACCGCCATATTTAATCGATCCCTGGCGGAGTCAGTGGTCCCTGCCTGCTTCAAGATGTCTACCATCATCCCTGTACCAAAGAAAACCTCCCCAACATGTCTCAATGACTACAGACCGGTGGCACTCACCTCTGTGGCCATGAAATGTTTCGAGAGGCTGGTCAAGGATCACATTTGTGCCTCCCTCCCCAGTGATATGGACCCTATGCAAGTTGCATACAGGCCAAACAGGTCCACTGATGATGCGGTCTCCCAAGTACTGCACAGCACCCTCTCTCACCTTGACTGCCAGAAGGGGGGCTATGTGAGACTGTTGTTCATTGACTACAGCTCAGTGTTCAACACCATGATCGAAAGGTCCCAGGCGGTCAGGGTGGGGGGTCAGACCTCCAACACCATCCGGCAACATCCGGCTTCGACATGGACGGTCGCATTTCAAACAGCTCCCGGCAAAACAAACGCTACAGATCGACAAGGTATTTTGCGCATTTTTTTATTTCCCTCCTGTGGATTATGGACTTGTACATTAACTCACCACTGAATCAACTCCAGACAGAAGTGGAAAGTAAAGAATGCGCAAATAAACAGTCCCATTGTGACTTTTACTTGCTGAAAAGCTCGGAGCATAAACACCCAGCGATTGGAATAGCAGCAGTTCACAGGCCAGTTTGATAGAAAATCAATGTTTCTATTATACTTGCTCCTGTCGGGTGACATTCACCAAAACCCGGGACCGGTTTTAACACGCCGACAGGCGAAGAATCAATGGCTCCTCCTCACATCGACGCAGGCCGTCGACAGCATCAACAACATCCACGCAGCTTCCACAACAGCCAACGGATGCACCAACCGGCCAGCAGGCGGCGACATGCCCTCACCGAAGCCCCTGCAGATGAGGCGAGATGCGAGAGTGAGAGAGCTTGCAACCAGGGGACACAGATTGGCGCGGGACGTCAAGATCACCAGGGACCCGCCGGCTGGCTCGGTTAGCCACGCCAGGCTAGCTAGGTCACCCGGGCCAGGACAATGGGCAGACCCACCCCCCCTCCCCCACAATGGAGGACCACCAGACACATCTGTGGACAGCGACCAGCCCCCCCCCCCCACGTTGCGGGCTTTCACACCGAGCAATACAGCCAGCAGAGGACAAAGGATCATCCCCACCACCTCTCCTAACAACTATGGACACAGGACCCCATCCCCCCCTCCTCACCTACCGCCACAAGAACAACCAGACACCACAGTCAATCAACACTTTGAGCTAGACGACATAAACCAAATAACGAACACAAATGGACTTCACATATTTCACTTAAACACAAACAGCCTGAGACCCAAACTGGCTGAAATCAGACATTTGTTTTTAAATGGTAAGGCTAACATATTGTGTTTCACAGAAACAAAACTAGACTCATCTGTTCAGGATCCAGAGATTGAAATCGAGAACTACTCAATAGTCAGGAGGGATAGAAGATACCAAATTCATCAACCGTACTGACCTTAACCATGACGAGATTGAAACTGTATGGATTGAAATCTTATTTGAAAGGGCGAAATCAGTACTAATAGGCACAATCTATAGACCGCCAGAACACAGTGGCTTCTATGACACACTTGATGGGTGTTTAGCTGGGGCGGAGGGCGTAGAAAAAATTCGTATTGGGGACTGGAACACGGACATGCTACGTAAAGCAGCACCCGTCTTCAAGGCCTTCAGTAGGTTTTGTGATCTGCACGGCCTCAGCCAGCTAATCACCCAACCCACAAGGGTATGTGAATCAACTCAGACTACCATTGACCTCATCCTGACCTCTGACAAGTCCAAGATCTCCATTAAAGGGATTATAGCATGCAGGTTAAGTGATCATTATATGATATTCTGTACCCGCAAAAAGCTAAAGCAAAAGGCTGGCTGTCACAAAACAGTCACATCTAGAGACCTCAAAACATACTCTAGCGAGGCCTTTAACCTTGAACTGGAGAGCCTGGACTGGTCAGATGAGCTCAATGGTACACTGGTTGAAGAAACCTGGCTTGGCTTCAAAACCAAATTCTCAACAATACTAAACAACATGGCCCCCCTAAGAACCACCAGGGTAAAAAATCGTGCAGAGCCATGGATGCACACTGAAATACTGACCGCTATGAAAGCCAGAGAAAAAAAATGCTCTGAGTTTTGTAAAAGTCAGTCAAAGCTTACCAAAAGCACGAGCAGTGAACTCCAAGCCCACGTGACTGAACTCAAACTAGAAAGAAACAGACAAAGAAATGACGTAAACTCCATGATAAAACTGCAGGAAAACAAAAATAAACCACGTGAACTTTGGAAATTACTCAATAATCAACTAGGCTGCAGTAAAAAACTTAAAACCAGGTTCTCAAACATAAACATAAAGATGGACAACACGCTCATCACAGACAAACTGGATGTAGCCAATTACTTATACACTTTCTTCACAAACATAGCCACACCACTGGTAAACAAACTACCCTCCAACTCAGGGCAGTATGGGGTAGAACACATAGTAGCATACTACAAGAACCTAGGCGTCCACAAAGACGACTTCAAACTGGAAATGGTAACTACAGATGAGGTACTCAAAAAACTGAGCGCCCTCCAACCGAACAAGGCCACTGGCCATGACAACATCCCCTCCAAATTCCTCAGAGACTCAGCAGCCGCCATCACCCCAGTCATCACACACATAATAAACCTCTCCATAAAACAGGGACACGTCCCCAAGGACTTCAAAATTGCGAGAGTAACACCCCTGCACAAAAAGGGCAGCAAATTAGACCCAGGCAACTACCGCCCTGTTTCTATCCTTACATCCATCTCGAAAGTCATGGAAACATTTTTATACGAACAGGTCGAAACGTACCTCGTGGAAAAAAATCGAATCTACGAATTCCAATCTGGCTTCAGAACATCCCACTCCACTGACACATGCCTTCTCTATTTGAACGACCACATCAAGCAAGAGGTGGACGCGGGCAAATACTGCGGCATGGTCATGCTGGACCTACAAAAGGCCTTCGACACTGTCAATCACACCATTCTGATTGACAAGCTAAAAGCAATTGGTTTTGATAGTTTATCAGTGAGCTGGATACAATCCTACCTGGAGGGGAGAGAACAGATGGTGGAGGTAAACGGTACCCTATCCCCCCCCCCTCACAGTGAACTGTGGTGTTCCACAAGGAAGCATACTAGGACCGCTACTGTTCCTAATTTATGCAAATGACATGTCGTCAGCTTGTGACTGCAACTTGTTCCTGTTTGCGGACGACTCAGCCCTGCTGGTCTCTGACAAGAACAAGTTACAGTTATTTCACCCAAAGCCCACATGCGTGTATGTGCAGCATTAATGCATGCAGGCATTCATCATTATTTCTCTTAAAGCCCATTTACTGTATACACGTGCAATGCACTCATTTATTATTTCATTTAAAGCCTGCTAATTATGTTACACTTACTCATGGCCATGCGTGTCTGATGTCATAACTTCAGTTTAATTAGGTTTAGTTTAAAAAGTTGTAAACATTTCTCTGCTGGACAGAGACCACGGAAATCGGGAGGCACAGGGGTGACAACATGCACATCCCACACCAGGTTAGTTTATGTTTTGCATTGTTGTCAACTAATGTATGTTTTGATGTTATGTTTTGTTGGATGTGTCTGTCTCTCTCTCTCCCCTCCACCCCCTCCCCCCATTTTTTTTTTTTTTCTGTTATTGCCCTTTGTTTTCTGTTTTATCTCCTTTGTATACAATGCGGACACAGTTTGTATTTATTCAATGTGCTCACCTCACCTCTATCTCAATTTTTATTTATCTCTTAGATGATCTATGAGTAACCCTAATGTTACTCATGGAGTGAGAGGCGGAGTCACGGAGTTGGAGAGAAGAAGTGGGGACAGAATGGGTTGGAGAGTGATAGGCAACCTTCGGAACGAAGAAGCCACCTAATGATGATGATTTCAAAGAGGATCAGTCGGGGCTCCTATTAGGATGGTGAGTTGGAATGTGCGCAGACTCGGAGGGCTACTGAAACGAGCCAGAGTGCTGTCACACCTTAAGAGCCTTAACACAGACATTGCTTTCCTGCAGGAGACTCACTTGCGTCTAAATGAGTCTAACAGAATGAGCAAACCCTGGATTGGACAAATTTTCCATTCTGCCTTTAACAGCAAATCCAGGGGCGCCTCAATTTTGGTCAACAAGCTAATTCAGTTCTCCCCGGCACAGACTATCTCCGACTCAGAAGGCCGATATGTTATAGTGAGTGGGAAACTATATCAGACCCCAGTAGTTCTAGTGAGTGTCTATGCCCCTAACTGGGACAATCCAAACTTCATGACATCCCTCTTCTCTAAAATTCCTAATTTGGACAATCATAATCTTATCTTGGGGGGTGATCTGAATCTTGTGATTGACCCTAAGGCAGACCGCTCTCACCCTAAAACATTAATACCCTCGGCCATGTCAAAGACATTGTCATCCATCATGAGTCAGCTGGGTTGTATAGACCCGTGGCGATTTCTTCATCCGTCTGCAAAGGAATTTTCTTTTTTTCCTAAGGTCCACCAATGCTACTCCCGTATCGATTACTTCTTTGTAGACAAAGCTCTTCTCTCTTCTGTTAAGTCCACCGAATACTCTGCCATTATTATATCGGACCACGCACCTCACATCTTAGACTTGAGAGTTTTGCCCAATACAAGAAGACAATGGAGGTTCAATATAGGCTTGCTAGCCGATGATAAGTTCTCTGATTTTATCACGGAAAAGATCAATATTTATCTGGAGGTTAACAGGAATGACTCAACGTCACCCTCCTTGCTGTGGTAAGCTTTAAAAGCCTCAATGAGAGGAGAGATTATGTCATATAGTGCCTATATGTCCAGGAAGAGTAAGCAGCGACAGCAAGAGCTAATTGATGCAATCCTCAGCATAGATAGAGAGTATGCCAGATCCCCCAGCCCAGAGTTATATGCCAGCAGAGTGAAGGTGCAAACAGAATTCGACTTACTCTCCACAAGCAAAGCAGAATACCTTCTCAGACAGACTAAAGGCACATACTATGAGTATGGCGATAAAGCTAGCCGACTACTGGCTCTCCAACTTAAGCGTCAGTCAACCTCACATGTTATTTCTCAAGTCTTTGACTCCGGTCATTCTCTAACCAACGACCCCTCTGAGATAAATTCAGTCTTCACTTCTTTCTATTCAAATCTCTATAAATCTGAACCACCTACCAATAACACTAGAATGGATACTTTTTTTGATGGTCTAGATTTCCCCACTATAGATCCGAACTGTAACAATAGCTTGGAGAGTCCTATACAATTAGAGGAAATTGTTTCTTGTCTTAAATTAATGCAAAACAACAAAGCACCAGGCCCAGATGGTTTCCCAGTTGATTTTTATAAGAAGTTATTTGCCCCCTTATTATTACACATGTTTAATTATTCATTGGAACAAGGCTCTCTTCCTCCACTTCTGAATCAGACCACAATCTCACTCATACTCAAGAAAGACAAGAAACCAGAAGAGTGCAGCAGCTGGAGACCAATACGTTTGTTGAATTCAGACGTAAAGCTGCTGGCGAAAGTTCTGGCACACCGTTTGGACCCTTGTCTCCCAGATATTATTTCTGAAGACCAAACAGGCTTTGTCAGGGGAAGGCAACTATCAACCAATATCAGTAGGCTGTTAAATATTGTGCTCTCCCCTGACAACTCGCAAACGGCGGAACTGGTTATTGCACTGGATGCAGAAAAGGCCTTCGACCGCGTTGAGTGGGAGTATTTGTTCTGGGTTTTAAGGAAATTTGGTTTCGGGCCAAAATTGATCTCTTGGATACAACTTCTATACTCCGCCCCTACTGCCTGTGTAATCACCAATTCTCAGAAGTCTGATTATTTCCCCTTAACGAGAGGAACACGACAAGGCTGCCCACTCTCTCCTCTGCTCTTTGCCTTAGCAATTGAACCACTATCAATCGCCCTCAAGTCCTCCCTGCTTTTCACTGGTATTTATAGAGCTGGACGGGAACATCGGGTATCGCTCTATGCTGACGACCTCTTGCTCTATGTCTCGGATCCGTGCAACTCTGCAGAAAATATCTTACAAATGCTAACATCTTTTGGCTCGTTCTCAGGTTATAAGTTAGACATCAGCAAAAGTGAGTGTTCTCCTATAAATGAGGCTGCTAAGCAAATCCCCCAAAGCTCTTTACCTTTTCGTTTGTCGCAGAATGGTTTCCGTTACCTGGGTATTAACATAGCTCACTCCCTCTCTTCGTTAATTAGGGACAACATCACAAAATTAGTTGTGGATATTAAATCTGATTTGATACGGTGGGACTCTCTCCCTATCTCTTTGGCAGGCAGAATTAACTCTGTTAAAATGAATATTCTGCCAAGATTTTTGTTCCTTTTCCAATCCCTCCCGGTGTTCTTACCTAAATCATTTTTTTAAATGTTAGACAACACTATCTCTACTTTCATCTGGGCGGGCAAGAGCCCAAGGGCACGCAGAGCGCTTCTCCAGAGAAGCAAAAGTGAAGGTGGTCTTGCACTGCCCAACCTTCTACACTACTACTGGGCAGCAAACCTTCAGAGAATTCAAAAATGGTACAATTTCCCTAATCTCAACTGGTGTATAATGGAGAGCCACTCTGCATGTCCGTCATCTAAATAATAATAATGGATTGGATTTATATAGCGCTCTTCGTGACAACCCAGAGACCCCAGAGCGCTTACAGAGTCCATTATTCGTTCATACACAGTCATACCGGTGGTGGTAAACTACAATTGCAGCCAGAGCTGCCCTGAGGCAGACTCACGGAAGCGTGGCGAATAATCAACGCCTACGGCCCCTCCGACCACCACCAACATTCATTCACATGCATACACATTCATACGAGGCAAGTAGGTTAAGTGTCTTGCCCAAGGACACAACGGCAGTGGGATGGACATGGGCTTGAGCGGGATTCGAACCACCAACCCTTCGATCATTGGACGACCCGCTCTACCCCTGAGCCACGCCGCCCCACTTTAATGGCACTTGTCTGTGCCCCCCTGACCTCTCGTTGTCCTGATCACATAAAAAACCCGGTAGTACTTTCCACACTGAAAATCTGGAACCAGTTTAGGAAACACTTTAGGCTTGAGACAGCTTCTCCGCACAGCCCGATCTGCAACAATTACCTTTTTAAACCTTCCAGCTCAGATACAGCTTTTAACCTATGGAGAGAGAGGCTTGACCCGTTTTTTAGACTTATATATAGAGGGCTCATTTGCCTCTTTCGAAGATCTCCAAGCTAAGTTTAACTTACCCCATTCTCACCTATTCCGCTATCTTCAGGCCCGTGACTACGCTCGTACCCATCTTGTACCTTTTCCTCAGTCCCCAACAGGTTCAGTGGTGAACAAAATACTCTCTCTTCCCAAGGCACAAGGCGGGATCTCTACCCTATACGATCTCATATCTTCACTGGAAGTGTTCTCACTTGCAGGGGTTAGAGGTAAATGGGAAGCGGAGCCTGAGCTCGACCTGGCTGATGGACAGTGGGACGAGGCAGTCTTTAGGGTCAATAACACATCATCGTGTGCTCGTCTAAGTTTAATTCAGTTTAAGATCTTGCACAGGGTCCACTTTACAAAAGCTAGACTTAACAACCTTTTTCCAGACACAACCGATATCTGTGACAGGTGTGGCCTGTCACCAGCCAATCACACCCATAATTATGTTCTTCTCCTGCCCCAAGCTGGCTGAGTTCTGGTCTTGTTTATTCGATATGCTAGGCAAAGCCCTAAACATCAACCTAGAGCCATGCCCCTTGTTAGCCATCTTTTGGGTACCCCTTACACCTGCTGGTTTCTCCAGGAAGGAACTAGATGTCATAGCTTTGGCTTCACTCATAGCCCGTAGACGTATCCTCCTGCAGTGGAAAAGCCCAAGCTCACCGTCCACCACCTCCTGGCTCAAGGACTTGATGTCATATCTTTCATCGGAAAAGGTAAAGTACTCTCTAAGAGGCTCAATTGCCAATCTTTTTTTTTATCCACTTTTTCTCCCATTTTTCTATTTTTCTCCCATCCCAATTTTCATATCGTCCAATTCAACCCTCCCCTGTCTTCGAACGTTGTTTCTTGCCTCCCACAAGCCGGCTGCAATGTGGACTAAGTCATACATAGCACGAGTCCCCTCCGATACTCGAGGTAACAGCCGTCGCATCTTTTCACCTGCGCGGCTCGATCTTTCAGCGTCTGGGGTCTGGGCTTTGGAGGGGCCCCGCCCCCGTCGCTTCTTGATTCTACTGCGCAGGCGCACCAACCGACCTGTAGGAGTCGCTGACCACAACGCCCGATCCCCACCCTTCAGTTTCCCTCCCCATAATACGGCCAATGTGTATTACTGTGGACGACCAGCTAAACTGAAAGCAATGTGGAGAGCGGGGCTCGAACAGGAGGCATCCTGTTCGAGCCTAGTCTCCAGCATTCGTTGCGAGCGCCTTGCCCACTGCGCCACGTAGCCGCCCTCAATTGCCAATTTTTATGACAGATGGCAACCTCTAATCACATTCACAAACACTCACATCCCTTGACCCTGACTGATCCTAAAGAAATACTGATCGTAAAGAAATACTTCTTCTCTGAGGTGAGCACCTTAGATACCCTGTTGTAAACCCCGCCCCACTGTATATTATATCCTGGTTATTTATTATTGTCATCACCATTATTATATATTTTTTTTATTTCACTTATTATCATTTCTTTTGTTTTTTTTTGTTTTGCTTTCTTGCTTTCTTTTTGCTTTCTTTTTGCCTGTTTTCGACTCTGTTTAGTTCTTGTCTTTATTGTTTTTCGTCGTCCCTGTTCAATTTCAGTCCTGTCCGTGTCTCGTCATGTCCCATAAAAGCAGAAAAAGAAACATGGTGATATGTTATACATTGATAACTAACTTTTGCTTCTCTGTACCACCTATGTTTCACCAATAAAAGATATATATAAAAAAAAAAAAAAGTTACAGGTTGAAAAAACCCTCAGCTCGGAACTAGGCAAAATCTGCATATGGCTCGCCAACAACAAACTATCATTACACATGGGCAAAACAGAGTCCATTCTCTTCGGTTCAAATAACAAACTCAGCAAGACCGACGGCTTCTCAGTTACAGTGGGTGACAATATTGTCACAAGGAAAGATGAAATTACCTACCTGGGTTCCATCCTAGAGGCTAATCTTTCCTGTGACAAAATGGCATCCAATGTAATAAAAAAAAGTCAACCAACGAATTCGATTCTTGTACCGGATCTCCTCTCTGGTAAACAAGAATACCCTGAAGACTCTGGCAGGAGCACTCATTCAAGGGTACTACGACTATGCTTGCACCTCATGGTACCAAAGCACCTCAAAGGCACTAAAAACCAAATTACAAACATCTCAAAACAAACTAGTCAGACTACTGCTTGACCTGACTCCTAGAACCCACCTCACCCCTGCCCAGTTGGCAACCTAGTTTCAAGTTTCAAGTTTCTTTAATAGTTGTCATACAGAAGTACAGAATACTTTTGTACAAAATGCTTCTTACTGTTGCGCTCCAGAGACTGTGCATGACAAGATAAGTATGAAATAAAAACATAGTAAAAATTAGAAGAAAAAAAAGAGGTCACAGTGTTCAGTTTAGACATATGTACAATGTTCGTAGACGTAGTTACCATACAATATACAATACTGTGCAGTGTACTAATATACAATACTATATAGTGCAAGGCATAAATGGACGAGGTGCAGTTTAGGTACAATTCACAGTAGGTGTACGAGTTGTAGTGCAAATCCTTTATCAATAAATATAAAGTGTAAGTGTGTTTGTGTGATCTAAAGTGTGGAGAGTGGGTGCTGCAGTGTGTTGTTTGTTTGAGTGAGTGTGTGTGTGCGTGTGGGTGTGTGTGCTGTGTGCATTTGATGGTTGTTGCATAGTGATTATTGTTCGTTTAGCGATTATTGTTCGTTTAGCAGCCTGATGGCCTGGGGATAGAAGCTCCTTCTGAGTCTTTCTGTGCTCGCCATAAGACTCCGGTATCGCTTGCCTGACGGCAGCAGTTCAAAGAGGCAGTTGTTCGGGTGGCTCGAGTCCTTAATAATTCTCTTAGCCTTCCCCTTGCACCGCTTGTTGTAAATGTTCTGGAGGGTGGGAAGCCCCCCTCTAATTGTGCGTTCGGCTGAACGTGTCACTCTTTGTAGTCTGCTACGGTCTTGTGCAGTGCTATTCCCAAACCAGGAGGTGATGTTGCCGGTCAGGATGCTCTCTATTGTACATGAGTAGAAGTTCCTAAGGATCTTCTGACTGACTTGGAACTTCCTTAGGCGCCTGAGGAAGTAGAGGCGTTGTCGTGCCTTCTTCACAACACTGTCAATGTGTGTGGTCCATGTCAAGTCCTCGGATATGTGGGCTCCGAGGTACTTGAAACTGTTCACTCTCTCAACTGGTGCCCCGTCGATGCTGAGGGGGCTGTAGTCCTTGACCCCCGACCTCCTGAAGTCCACAATCATCTCTTTTGTTTTGCTGACGTTCAGGGAGAGGCAGTTCTCCTGACACCACTGTGACAGGTTCTCTACCTCTTCCAGGTAGGCCCTTTCGTCGGATGGCTTAGAGTAGACGACAGAGTACAACAACTTGCAATGGACCTGGTCTACAAGATACACTACACGACCAAGGTACCCATGTACATGTCAAAATACTTCCCAAAGGTCAGTGAATACCACAATCACAACACCAGAGGGAGCTTCACAAATCATGTTAAACCCAGATTCGGCTCAAACAAGGGACTAAACACGTTTTGCAATTATGCCACATCAATGCGGAACGCCCTACCTAAAGCTGTAAAGGAATGTGAATCACTACCCACTTTCAAAAACACTCTCAAAGAACACCTACGGGAGACTGCAATTCAAAACTGGCCCCTACAAATGTCCTAACCCAGTTGTACAGTAAAGACCAAGTATGGCTTTGTCAGTATTCCAATGTACAGTGTACAGTGTCCCCCCCCCCCTACCCAACCCCCCCCCCCCCACCTCCAATGTACAGCCCCACCCAACCCCACCCCACCTACCCAACCTCCAATGTACAGTTTCTACGTCAAATGTATATACACTCATTTTCTGGACACTTTATGTATCACAAACAGTACTGTATTTGCAAATCTGGTATGTCATAAATGTATAGATGTAGCAGTACTGTCTATCTGTATGTCGTGTGTGTCATATGATGAATTGAAAATGGGGGACCCTGATGTAAACAGGATGAAAGTCTTTCTCTGGTCTGCATCCCCTTAACAATTGTATGCATTGAGCTGTACTGTACTGTACCCATTCTGTTAATAAACTTTTCAATCAATCAATCAATCAATCAATCAAACCCTGAGCATCGGGTCCCCCCAGGGCTGTGTTCTGAGCCCCATGCTGTACTCACTATCAGTGCATGTGAGCGGATCGGAGCGCGAGCGGCGCGGGGCGCGGAGCGGCCGGTTTTGACGTGAGCGAGGAGTGGGTTTTAAAATGAGTCGGCGCGACGTCCGGAGCGAGAGTTCTCCTCCGCTCCAATCCACCCCAGGCCGCTCACAGTGGTTTAACACTGATGTAATATATACATGCAGTACAATGCCAAAGCAACAGATGGCGATGTACAAACATGAAGGCCATTTTCAACCAATGAGAAGGGTGAACCTGTGATAGGCTGTTCGTTCAGGCTTTGTCACTGTAGAGACGCCCACACTCACTCCAGTTAGGAAAAAGTATCGACGCCATTGTTGTTGACGTTAGCTTACATGCTAACGTTAATGGCAGCGACCATAGCATTGTGGCTCGGCTAGCCTATCATCGCTTAATAGAGATAGTGAATGGATAAACAACGTTATTTAACATTGCAGAATGGCTACAATTACAATGCGGCTCAATACAAACAATTGTTAAGGGGCCCAGGGGGTGTAGACTGTTGTAGTTTGAGCTCATTTACACCATGCTCCAAAAAAAGAAGAAAAAAAACTGCCGAGCGATCTGGCGCGGGGAGCGGGGAGCGCTCGATTCAAGGTGAGCGGGGAGCGAGCGGAGAGCGACTTGGGGGCGGGGTCAACATGAGTGATTAGCGGAGCGGACCAAGCTTTAAAGAGCGAAGAGCGGATTTCTCGGCCGCGCCGATCCGCTCACGTGGACTGCTCACTATACACACACGACTGTGTGGCCAAGTTCAGCTCCAACTCCATAGTGAAGTTTGCGGACGACACAGTGGTGGTGGGGCTGATCTCGGTCAACGACGAGAAGGCCTACCGGGAGGAGGTTGAGGTACTGGAATGCTGGTGCCAGGACAACAGCCTGCTCCTGAACATTGGTAAAACCAAGGAGCTGATTGTGGATTATAGGAGAGGACAGCAGGAGACACACACACCACTGAAGATAAACGGGGCTACCGTGGACAGGGTGAGCAGCTTTAATGTCCTAACCCAACCCCCTCCAATGTACAGTAATTTACATAGTATGGTTTTGTCAATATTCCAATGTACAGTTTTGCTTGTTTGTACAGTGTCCCCCCCCCCCATCCAATGTTAATTACCTAGTATGGTTGTCAATATCCCAATGTACAGTTTTGCTTGTACAGTTGTACAGTGTTTCCCCCCCCCAACCCCTCCCTACCCAACCCCCCCCCGCACACAACCCCACCCAACCTCCTCCAATGTACAGTTTTTACGTCAAATGTATATACTCCCTTTTCTGGACTCTTTTTGTATCACAAACAGTACTGTATTTGCAAATCTGGTATGTCATAAATGTATAGATGTAGCAGTACTGTCTATCTGTATGTCATGTATGTCATATATGTCCTGATGAATTGAAAATCGGGGACCCTGATGTAAACAAGACGAAAGTCTTTCTCTGGTCTGCATCCCCTTAACAATTGTGTGTATTGAGCTGTACTGAATTGTACCCATTCTGCAATCTGTTAATAAGGTTTTCAATCAATCAATCAAGTACCTGGGGGTCCACATCTCAGAGGATCTGACATGGACAACACACATAGACTCAGTCGTAAAAAAGGTGAAGCAGCGTCTCTACCACCTGAGACAGCCTGTTCCGCCCCACAGGGTCGGTACCGACCCCTTTTGACATTATGATCATATATTCATATTTTTATGAGTGATGCAATACATTTGCGATTTTAAAATCAAACATTTTCAAGTATTAACATCACTAACAAGTCACACACGCATGTAGAATGTATATTATCATCAATACGATAGTTTAGCAATAGGTTAAAAGTGTCCTTAGATAGTTTTACCTTCTCGTTTTGCTGAAGAATAATCCGAGACGGCGACCATTTTGAAAATGTTGAACCATGGGAATTGTAGTTTTTTGTGGCCATTTTGTCGAGGGCATGCATAGCTGTGGATCAGCGTTGAAATTTTTCCGAACTACATTTCCCTTCAAGTTCTATGGGGGTTCAAAGTTCAGAGTTGAAGTATGAATATGTCAATAACAATAATAATTCGCGATAATAAGCCATAAAAGGTAACGTTTTTGACATATTGAAACGCAGTTAGTTTCTCCTCCCTATTATTAGCATGTAGGAACAATTAGATCTGAAATTAGTTTCAAAACGGTTGCACTGTGGGAGAAATAAAAAAGTACAGTTGATTACAGTAGATAGTTATTATGCACGCCTGGTGATACTAAATCCAAATTTAACTCGGGCATTTGAAAGATACTATATGTATATATATATATATATATAAATGTGCGAATTGGCTATAATAAGGTAATGTACAAGCATATATTCTATATTCTATAATAATATTTCAAATTGCATTGGTCCGGATGGGAGAATTCAGTACTGTATATACAGAACCTTCGGTTTTATCATCTTCCCTTTATTAATTTCCTTAGATTTTTTGTAGACATGATCTCAATAGGGTACTGAACGAGGTCAGTGGCAGTTTTTTAACTTTGGTCATTATTATCATGGTGTTATTCACTGTCAAAGATGAAAAGAAAAATCATCATTCATATTTTCCTTTGTTTCATCACAATTTAAGCAAGCCTAGTAATAGACACAATATTTCTGACACTGTGAATACATTCACTGAGGTCCATAGATGTACCTAGATACCAAGAATATGCAAATAGCCCTTGTAGAAGTGGAGCAATATTCCATTTACCTAGGTATACATTTTATGCGGATTTTCACCTGGGGTGGAACAGGTTAGAAGTTCAGAGTATCTGGGAAGATACTCCAGTCCTTCTACTCCGGAGCTGTAGAGAGCATCTTGACTGGAAACATCACTGCCTGGTATGGAAACAGCACGGCACAGGACAAGAAGGCCCTACAGAGAGTGGTGCGCTCAGCCGAGCGTACCACGGGTATTGCACTACCACCCCTGCAGGTTCTATACAACAAGAGGTGCAAATCCAGAGCCTGCAGAATAATGAAAGACCCTCACCACCCCAACAACAGCCTGTTCATGCTGCTGAGGTCAGGCAAACGCCTGCGAACACCAGCTACTAGGACAGAGAGACTTCGGTTCAGCTTCTTCCCCCAGGCCATCAGAGCCTTGAACACTGAACTCTCCACACACAAGCACACATGAGCACACACACAACACACACACTGTACACGCTCACACACTAGCAGCCACTTTAACATGAGCAAGCACACACTCATGCTGCACACGCCCACACTTATGGCCACTAAGGAAAGGTCACTTTAAGAATAGTATAGTATAACTTGAGATTGTATAATATAGCATGTACATAAAGACCCAGTGCCTCATCCGTAGCTAACAGTGTATGCACTACCACAGGACCTAGCATGTCCTACCATGCTCTGTAAATAACTTATGTACATATACCGATATGCCCTACTCGGTTTACTTGTTTTATTGCACATTTGTGTACATATACCGATATGCCCTACTATGTTTACTTGTTTTATTGCACAATTTGTTATTACTATTGTATTATGCACATCGTTGCTGGCAAGACCACCCGCATTTCATTGTATACTCGTATGCCGTGACAAATAAAACTCTTGACTTGACTTGACTTGACACATGTAGCTATACATTTATATAATGTATTATTCTGTATTATACTTAATACATTCATACATACATACATACATACATACATACATACATACATACATACATACATACATACATATAAATTCAGAACAGTAGGCTATTTGAATTTCTTGATTAAAGTTCACACATACCGGAGCTTCAAAGACTTTGGAACAAAGAGACAAGTTTGGTCAGGTAAATGAGTAGTTTCAGGCCAGGATGTGAAATTAAAGTACACTGTGGCTCCAAGAACCAGATGGTCCCAGCTGTGTGAAGACAGACCAAATGATGTATAATTTAAGGTTTGAGTAAAGAAAGTCTTCAACAAATAATGTAAAAAACATTACAGCTTCAAATTAATGTGTTAAAAGTAAATCTGGTGTAGAAACTGTTTATATTAAGGAAGACCAAGTGTTATTATTAGAATGCATATGCTGTGATGGGAAAATGTTTTTAAATGTATTATTACAGAGATAAGTTTAATAGATAACTAGGACACCATTGTTTGAAAGTAAAACTGCTTGTTTAAAGAACTACAGTGAACTCACAATCCAAATCAAAACGACTTTAATAATATGGGGTATTGTGAGAAAAAGATTATAAATGATATGATAATGTTATGTAAAACAAGACCAAGAATAATATTGGTATATTGTAGTAAACTAAAGATTAATTCAAGTAGATTTGACCTAAATTACTATATATGGTTAATATAGCCGTTATATTGCAGGAGGAGGTTCCCTGGTCATTGTTGTTTGAAATGTACCAAAGAGTGATGCTGATTGGGCCGGCAAAAATGAGGTAGCTTTAAAATGACGTCATCGAGCCGGCTCATGATTTCATTATAAATATGGTGGTTTTGAACGAAGACGGGAGGTGAATGAGAAAGCTGAAGAAGACGGAGAAAAGGACTGCCTCATCGATTAAGAACAAGTTATATTCATGTTGCCAAAGACGTGGACACAGAGGACTCTTGTTGATAAGACCAGCGGACATTTTGTTAGACTAGTTTGAATGCAGATTCAGACCTTGAACTATTGTAAACAACCAGCATTTCTGAGATACAACAAGTGTTTTTAAAAGCAACCATTGTTTGCTTTTGTTAATAAAACTTTCAAGAAGTATTGGACCACCTGTCTGGACGTCACATTCTTAACAAAAGTATTACTTCTGGTTTGAGAAGACAACGCAGTGGCGGCTGGTACTATGTTCCATTGGTGGGTCGCAACTGACGTCGAGTTGAAAATGTAACGTAACGTTAATAAATGCTCTGGAGCAATCTCTCTCTCTGTCTCTCGGATCAATCCAATAAATAATTAACACATGTATATGTTGTCATTGCTCACC
>NC_140168.1:162712837-162732837 GCF_963971535.1 Notolepis coatsorum
GATTATTTTATTTTTAATAATAATATAAGCTGCATATAAGGAATACAACCAAATCCTCTGTCATACCATAAAATTGTATTATTTATTATTATTATTATTATTATTTTGCATCGTGTTGAATCAAATCGTATCGAATCGTATCGTATCTCAACAGGGGGTGAATCATATCGCATCGCCCGGTGCTTCAAATGTATCGTTAATGTATCATATCGTTGGCACCGTATCGAGATGCACATCGCATCGGCCTCAGTGAGGAGATGCACATCCCTACAGTATAGGGCCCAGCTGCAGCTCCGGAGAATCCTGGCCGTAGCTGGAGGCTACTCAGTACACACAGACAGTGGAGCTGGTTGCATATAGCGAGCATTTAGACTTGTTGCGTGGTGGCGATGTCTCGCAGATAATACAACTACAAGTATGATTATATAATATATATATTTTATTTAAAAAAAAATTATTTATATTATTTTTTATTATTATATTTTTTTTCTTTTTTTTTTTTTAAATAAAAAATAATCGATATAAATAATGGTAAAATTGTTATTTAAAAATTTGCCCCTAAAAAAATATTTTTTGCCCCTAAATTTCTCATTTAGGGGCAAGTGTGCCCCTAGTGAAAAAGCTTAGCGTACAGCCCTGCATGAGCAGAGAGAGAGAGAGAGAGAGAGAGAGAGAGATGGTGTGGGGCTACATGAGCAGAGAGAGAGAGAGAGAGAGAGAGAGATGGTGTGGGGCTACATGAGCAGAGAGAGAGAGAGAGAGACAGAGACAGAGAGAGAGACAGATAGAGAGAGATATCACGGTACTCACAATGACGGGTTTAGTCACCATCATGCGCAGAGTCCCTACTCTCACAGTCCGACACTCCAGGATTATGCTCTCGCACTTGTTGGCCGTGACTCTGGGTTTCTTTACCTGCGGTGAAATCTGCTCGGGAGCGTTTTTTCCAAACTGCAAGATAAGATAAGAGGGACGCATTAAGAGGCTTGTTGTCGTCCTCTGCGGTTCTGTACACTTTCATATGACGTCATTAACCCATCTGGTTTGCACCTGCAGGCCATGTTTGCTTTGTAAACAGCGTGAGAGAGATATCACACACACACAGATGTTCTTATCTTTTCAGAATTGCTGCAACATACCATCCAAACACCTACCATGGGAAACTTGTCATTCTCATACAAAACACAGACAGTAATCTTGCTACTGAGTGCGAATGAGTGCTCAAGCAGTCTGACGGGGTCAAACCAAAGAGGACTTGCTCTCTCTCCCTTCCAACATGGCTGCATGTAACCATTGGTAACCACTTTCAAAAATATAATGCCTCATTTCTGTGGTAGAGTAGGTAAAAGATCAGGAAAGCATATTACTGTTTTGTTTGCTTGTTATAAGATCCAGTATTAATATACATTTTTGTTTATATATGCCAGTCTCATATATCAACACATAGCAACTGTTGTTATGCGCATAGCAACCATAGTCTCTTCCAGTATGGAGGAAAGATGGACATTCTAAACATTCCATGAGTCCCATTAAGTCCTCATTTAAAAAGGTAGGGTAGGCAATAGGGGTGGGACGATCCAGATCGATATATTATCAATGATCCAATAGGATCGATGCAACGTAAAAAGATAGATTCATATTGCGATACTCTTATTTTGAAAATCCGTGGACTCCGTAGAGAGGATGAACAGCACACAGCAGTAGCGTCTGGAACGCGGACATTGCAACAGAGCAAGGCTAGTGTGCCTATTTTACGACCCAAAACAAGTCCCTGCTGTTTTATTCCGCAACGGGTCAAATGCATCTAACATGCTTTGCAATCCTCTCCATTCTTTTATGCCCACGTCGCATTAAAGACAGAAATTAACGTTACGTTAGCGTAAGCTAACAAGCTAACCTTGATCAGAGCCATAGACAGAGACAGCAGAGTGGGGACTGGGAAAGGGGGGGGGGCAGGCATTCTCCCTTTCTATGTGTGTGTGCGTTTGGAAAGACCAGATGAAGTATAGTCAGGGATTCAAGCAAAAAAAATCTCCTGACTGAACTTTTTTCAGGCCAAGTCATATTCTTATTTTAACCTCCACTATATATTTTTATTTAATAGCGTTAGCGTTTTAAGGGAACTAGATCATTTTGAACATCTTTTCTATTGCCAGTTTGCTTTTATGTAATATCAATGCTGTTTTCAATTCATTAAATGAAACCGATTGCAAAAATGTAGGAGCACCCACCTAAATGTAAGGAGCACCAACAATATATATGTAATATATTTTTTGTATTGATAAAAAAACGACAATATAACAGTACTGTAATGCAGTAAAACAGTGAAAGTAGCCTTAGGTCGCTTTCACACAGGGGCTGTTTGGTCCGGACTTTCGGACCAGAATTCGATAGTCCGGTTTTTCGGGTCTGTGTGAATGCGCGTCGAACTCGGTTCGCGGACCAAACAGTCGAACTCTGGTCCGCCTGAAAACGTCGGTCTTGGTTCGGCTTCATCGAACCAAACGCGAACCAAATATAGGAAGTGATTATTATTACCACTGCTCGCAGCACTCACTGCAAAACAAGCACACTGCATCTAATCTCTCCATCCATCTATCTATATATCTGTGCATCTTGGGAAGAAGGAAGAAAAAACGCGGCTTATTATTATTACCGAGCGCGGCTTATTATATTATTAATAAAACAGCTACTTGTGGGCACTCATAAAAACACTGTGGTCTACAAGTTGTTTAGCGAGAGGATGGTGGTAATGTGCTTCAATAGAACAATGCCATGTCAAAACTCGGCTCCGCTGATCTGGAGGGCTCCGCAGTCCACACACAGACACACACACACACACGCACGCGCACACACGGGATCGCAGCCACACACACATTTCCACTGTCCAATAGACAAGCGCCCTTTTCGACCGCGTGACATTGTTCAGAAGGTCTCGGTCCGCCTGACAGATTTCTATGTGAATGCAGGCGAACCAAATGAAGAATGCAACAATGTTGCAACTTCACCCCCAGAACCGCACCGAGTCCACCAAAACTATATGTGAAAGCGACCTTAAACTATAGAAGAGTGTAGACTTAGTAGTGTAGCCTATAGTGTAACTAGGCATGTGCCGGTATGACATTTTGAGGGTACGATAACCTTGGGCAAAAATACCACAGTTTCACGGTATTCGGTACATAAAGAAATCCCCCATTGAACAAAGCGTATTACAGTGCACAATAAGCTTTTCTGTAAGTGTTATTTATGAATGTGTGAAGACTGTCTGTATTACACACAGAGGGAACTGTCTGACCACTTAAGTACAGAATACAAAATACTTCAAATAAACTTTCATGATTATGAATATGTAGGCTACATATCAAAAGGGCATTTTGCTAATGTAATCTACTTGCAAAGATGTGTTATAATATAGCCTAGTACTATTCTTACTATATTAAACTTTGGATTCATCTTTTGTGGTGGCTCAACATTATTCACACACGGAACTATGTGTTGCAGGGCTCTACGCTAACCTTTTTCACTAGGGGCACAGGTGCTCCTAAATGAAAAAATCTAGGAGCACACAAAGAAATTTAGGAGCACCCAAAAATATTTAGGAGCACAGTGAAAATATTTCAAGTAACAGTTTTTTTGTTTTTTCAAAAATAAATGTATATTTGTACTGTGCGTGCATGTGCAAACGGGAACGGGACACACATCTGTGCAATAGCACATACCACCAAAGTCACTGGCCCACTGTGTGTGTGTATCATCTGCGTGTGCAAACGGGAATGGGACACAGACATTTGAACTATTAATTAAGTGATTAATGCCTACTGTGGCAAAGTTGTAGCCAACAACTCTGCCTAATAAGAAAGGCAGTGACATTAAACAAAAAAGAAAACACTGGCATTACCACCAGGGCCATCAGTAGAGGGGGGAGCTAGTGTTGCTCTTCTAGAAAAATAATCCTTTCAGGGTTGCCTATTAAAATAATGTACACCTCCAGTACAGAAACATTGTTTATGAGTTTGCGTGTCAGGTAGACCATTGATTGACAGTCGATTCTGCCAATTACGACGTCACACCGCTTGCACTCTGGCCGTCCGGCGCTGCAGCTGGACCCTATTGCCCACCTCTGCGGTTGATAACGCTAGCCAAGTTAGCTGTACACACATACACAGTGGGCCAGTTACTTTGGTGTAGGGGTTAACAATGCATCGCAATGCATCGATCCTACTTTGCAATATTTACAAAACATGACATTGTTTTCGAACTCTAGCCATGGGAAAATGTTTAGCCAATTCACGTTAAATTTGTATGTCTTCCCTCCGGCTCCAGTGGGTGTAGCTTTGCTAGCTACAATGGGTATATTGGGTGCTACAGTGGGGGTAGTAGTGGGTGTAGCCTCGCTAGCTTGGCCAACTTCGCTAGCATGCTGGCTAGCGTCAGTATCTTGGTTAACGTTAACTATCACCTCTGTAACATGAGCTGCCTCGCCTGACTTCTCATTCTCCGGTATCTTTCGCGCAAAATAAAAATGAATGGGCTTCGACATGGCTGTATTGTCTGACTCAAGACAGTGACGCTGATCGTTACTTTCAGTTTCCAGTCGCGTGACCACAGGAAACTCTACTGTGATAGACCACTACACTTCCGCGTTACATTGAAATCAGGGAGGAGATTGCGGGGGGGTCAAATGAATGAATGTGGACGAGAGCCGTGATGTAAGTGGTTGCCGATACGGCTGTGGGGGTGCTAGAGACATGATCGAATAGACGTTTATGCGCCTCGCTCTCCTGAACACGGCGTGACCCATAACTAATCGATCAGAACTAAATCGGCAGAGAAAAAGCCCATTTTAAAGCACCTATTCCGCATGGACATGCGCAGAGTGCCCATGGAGTCTGGACGACGCGAGATGACGCTTGAATGAATGTGGACTGTTCTATCAGAGGGGGGAGCTTCGATGGTCATGTAAGTGGCTACAGACCGCTGCAATTAAATATAAACATTAGTCTACCTGGAGACTCAATGAGGTAATTGTAGATGTCGCCATAAGACGCGTCTGGCCATTTAGTGGGATCATTTTTTCATTATCCTGTTCAGCTGAAAGGACACTGGCCATCGAAGCTCCCCCCTCTGATAGAACAGTCCACATTCATTCGAGCGTCATCTCGCGTCGTCCAGACTCCATGGGCACTCTGCGCATGTCGGCTGTCGGTTGAGTTGATGTTAGCTGCTAGCTGGCTACCTGAATCCACAACAGCCAGGCAGCCAACCGTACAAAATACAGTCTCAGCCAATCACATCGATTTGTACAGTTAGTTAGCTCCACTACATTGCGAATTAAAAGTTAGCCAGCCAGGACAGCCCGTATTAGCAAGCTACAGTTGCTAGGTAGCTAACGTTAGCCAGCCGAAGATCGGTAGCTAGCTAACGTTAGCCACAGCTTCAAAAACTAATTTCAATTATGTTATGAGTTATCAGCTAGCCAGCTAGATAACGTTAGACAACGCCTCGTGTAGTAAACTAAAGTGAATAGTTTACTGGGCCATTGTTTAATGCTTCAGTGGTGTTAAAAGAGGAACTGCACGCTTGCTATCTTGCTAGCTCCTAGCTATGGACCGGAGCTGGAAGAAACACCCCTTCACCACAGAGTTTACCTGCCTATTGAAAGTAAACTCGGGGTCAAAGAGCATGCCCAGGTTTTTTACAAAGGGCTGGACTAGGGCAGACAGGTTACCCAGGCTGCTGACAATGACACTGGTTTGGTTTGGGGGGCCGAAAAGGAGGATTTCACATTTTGACTGGTTAAGCTGTAGGAAATTGTGTGCCATCCAGCATTTAATGTCGTCTAGGCAGGAACGAAGACTGTCGTGATTGTTTAAATTGTTGGGTTTCATGGGGAGATAGACCCGAGTGTCATCGGCATAAAAATGGAAAGAGATGTTGTGTTTTTTAATGATCAGACCAAGGGGCAGCATATATAGGGAGAATAGGATAGGGCCAAGGATGGAGCCTTGTGGAACCCCGCAAGAGAGGGAGGCAGAGGGGGAGGAGCAGTTTCCGATATTAACGGAAAAGCTTCTATCACTGAGGAAGGAGGTGAACCATGATAGGGCTGTGCCACTGACACCAACTGCCTGGTGGAGACGGTCGATGAGGATAACATGGTCTATAGTGTAGAAAGCTGCACTGAGGTCTAAAAGCACAACGACAGCACAGTCGCGGTTGTCGGTAGTGAGGAGCAGGTCATTGGTGACCTTAAGCAGGGCAGATTCTGTGCTGTGGTTGGCTCTGAAACCTGACTGAAATGTGTCCAGGATGTTGTTCAGGTGCAGGTAGGGAGACAGCTGGGAGAGAATAGCCTTTTCAAGGACCTTTGATAGGAATGGGAGCTTGGAGATTGGCCTGTAGTTATTGAGCTGGGTGGAGTCTAGGTTGGGTTTTTTCAGAAGGGGCTGGACCACTGCATGTTTGAAGCAGGTTGGAACGGTACCAGTGACTAGGAAGGTGTTAATGATAGAGGATGCTGGGGCCAGTTGTGTGAAATACTTCTTTGAGAAGAACAGAGGGAACTATGTCAAGGGGGGAGGTGGTCGGTTTCATGGCTGTGACTATATCTGTGAGAGTAGAGAGGGTGATGGGTTGAAAACAGGCCAAGGTGGATGAACAGGGCGGTGAAACATCTAAGCTACGGGGAAGGTGGTGTGGTATTTCTGATTACCTCAATGTATGTCAAATATTATGTTATGATGAATTGAAAATGGGGGACCCTGATGTAAATAAGACGAAAGTCTTTCTCTGGTCTGCATCCCCTTAACACTTGTGTGTATTGAGCCGTACTGTACTGTACCCATTTTGCAATCTGTTAATAAAATGTTCAATCAATCAATCAAAACATAACTAAGATAGCTAATGTTAGCTAAGCTAGTAGCAACAATTAGTTAGCTAGTTGGCTAATTACAACTCATGCACTTACTGATTCGATACTTTCTTCATCATGTACCCCAGGTTCTTTACTGCAGTGTTATTTTCTATGTTCAGTCTACTTTTTATCAGTTCTCTCTGCTCACTAGACCCCACTATGAGAACTTCTTGAGAGAATTCTCACTCATCCAGCCTTTTATGCTGGACAAACAGGTCAACAGCGGGTCTAGAGCACAGGGCTCGTCTGGAGCTACGGAGAGGTAAAGCTGGGTATCATCAGCATATAAATGGAAGTTAACTCTATGATTGGTAATAAGTCCACCCAGCGGCAGTATATACAGGGAGAACAATAAAGGGCCAAGAATGGATCCCTGCGGGATAACAGAACAGATGGTGTGTTTGTCGGAATCATAATTCGCTAGATTGACAGAGTAGCTTCTACCTGTTAAGTAGGAATGAAACCAGGACAAGGCCGTGCCTGACAGACCTATCCAATACTCGAGGCGGTGCATTAGAATTGTGTGGTCAATTGTGTCAAACGCAGCCGTTAAATCTAGGCGTAGGAGAACGGATACCTCTTTATTGTCTGCAGACACCCTAAGGTTGTTAATTACCTTTACAAGTGCTGTCTCAGTGCTATGGCCCCTCCGGAAACCAGATTGGAATTTGTTATGGACCCTATTTTTCTGTAAAAACGCATCCAGTTGATAAAAAATAGTCTTTTCTAAGACTTTGCCCAAAAAAGGGAGATTAGAGATAGGTCTATAGTTACTCAACACAGAGGGATCAAGGTTGTGTTTCTTTAGTAAGGGCCTAACTACAGTCATTTTCAGTGAGTCTGGAAAGACGCCTGATTTGAGAGAGCTGTTTACAATGTTAAGGATATCTCCAACCACACTGTCTAAAACCTCTTTGAGGAAGGGGGTGGGAATGGCATCCAAAGAACAGGGGGATGATGACATTTGCGATATGGTTTTGCGGAGTTCCTCTTCATCAATTTCACAGAACGATGCTAGACTTCCCCTGGAGCGATTTATCCTGTTGCATATAGCACCACTATCGGCATTTGTAGTTTGAGAGTTTGTGCTAAGAGCATCACTCACAATACTAGCACGAATGTTAAGAATTTATTATCAAAAAAGGATGCAAACTCATTACACTTATCTTTAGTGGCAGCGAGCGACTGCTTGTAGGACTGGGGGGGATTTAAAAGACATTCAATGGTGGAAAATAAAACTCTGGCATTTGTCTTATTCTCATTAATAATGCCTGAGAAATACGTCTGTCTTGCCAGATGCATGGCTTTGTTGTAGGCAACTGTAGATTGCTTTAAAGACTGTAGGTGGACAGTGAGCTTGGTTTTTCTCCAAACTCGCTCCACTATACGACATTCCCTCTTAAGTGAACGCATATGTTCGGTGATCCAGGGAGTTATTCTGGCTTTATGTCTCCTCTTGGTTTTCAAGGGAGCCACTTTGTCGAGAGCTGACCTTACTTTAAGACTAAAATGCTGAACCATATCATTTACTGAGGAAGATTCAGGTAGGGGGGCGCACGTACCAGATGACTAGGGAACTCACTGGCTGCTGACGGGCTAAAGAAACGTTTTTTAATAGTATAGTCTGTACTGTTTTTCTCAAGATCAGGGACAGTCATACTAAAACATAGCAGATGGTGGTCAGATAGCTTCGGCCTTTCAATAATTTTGTGGACAGTGATTCTCATACCTCTAGAGATCACCAAGTCCAGGGTGTGGCCGTGTTTATGTGTTGGGCCGACAACATGCTGAATAAAATCAAAAGAGTACAACAACTGTAAGAAGCCCACAGCTTCAGTATCTCATACATTCTTCCACATTAGTGGAACAGATAGATAGAAGTTCAGCTATTTCTGTTAAAAATAAGGTTTTACTGAGTTTTGGAGGACGAAAAATAGTAATTATTAGCACAGGGGATTTACTCTCAAGTATGGTGTCCTGGTATTCAAATGATGAATATTTGCCAAGAATCAGAGGTTTACATTTTAAAGTGTCTGAGAAAATATTTGCCAGTCCACCTCCTTTCTTGCCCTTATGTATTGAGTGCACAAAACTATAGCCTGCGGGACAGGCAGCGGCCAAAGTTACCGCTCCATCAGAGCCAAGCCATGTCTCCGATTAGAAAGATAATATCTAATTTCTCATCGCAGATGATGTCACTCACCGATGAGGACTTGTAGAGAAGTGACCTAATGTTAAATAGGGCCATCTTTATCCCATGACCATGGCACTTTACTGGACTGTAATACTTTAAAGGTCGGAGGTCTGTCAAATTTGCTTTACCAGATGCTCTATTTTGATGTCTATTGCTAATTATTGTAGGAATGGGATGAAATGGTAGAGGTAACTTTGATGATAAAATTGAAGAAGATATTAGCGGGGCATTATTTTCCTGATTACTAAGCTGCCCAAGCCTGGGCTGGGGAGAGAGTTGAAGGGGGTGAGTTAATTGAGTTACTGTAGAACTTGGGCATACAGAGCATCAATTTACAGGCTTTTGGAGAAATGAAAAGAGGGCTTGCAATGTATCAGAAATATTCATAGAGAGCAGCTTGGCTCCAGACCTGTTTAAATGTACTCCGTCCCTATTGAAGAGGTCATGTCTGTCATAAAAAAGAGTGAAGTTATCTATGTAGGCAATGTTCCAGAACCAGCAGCTTTCCTTCAGCCACAGATGTAATTGGTGAAGGCGACTGTATTTCATATCCCAATGATATAGGCAGGGTAGGGGCCCTGAGATGGCTATGGTCTTACCAGTCTCCCAGAGACTGAGAGTGTCCATTAATCTATTGAACTCCTCTTTTATGAGCTCTGATGCATCAGCTTTGATATCATTGGCTCCAATGTGAACCACCAGGGAATTTTTACACACCTCAGACAACAGACTAGGTATCATAGCGTTAATGTCTGCCACTTTAGCACCAGAGTAGCACCTTGTCTCGCAACCTTTCACAGAGACATAGCGGACGATTGAGTCACCTATAATAAGAGTGTCCGAGACAATAGGGGAAGAAGTAGGAACAGGAACAGCTCTGTCGCTGAGAGCTGCATTGCCGTTGCTCGCAGCGGGAACAGGGATTTCCTTGGTGACGTCACCATTTGCCTTAGCTGTATCTAATACTCGGTTGGTCAGTGGGGGCGAAAGCTGCAGCCGGCTATTTGAGGGCACACCCTCGGACAGTGGGTCAACAGGGGGCGGAGGGGTTTTCCGTCGGAGGCGTTTACATTGGGTTAATGGGGACGAGGGACAGGAACGCTTCCTATTAGCTCCCTGTGCAGGCGGTGGCTTTAGACTGGTTTGACCAGCCTGTGGATAGATTGGGGGGACAAATTAGGGGGAGCCCGTCGCTGTCCCAGAGCGGCGATCCACAAACCGGGAAGCCAGTGTGGGGGGGGGATCCTGCATATTCAGGACGTCGTATCTGTCCATAAGCTGGATCCTCTCGGACTCTCAAAAGTGTAACCTACCGGCATTTTTTCCCTTGCCAGCAACAACATTGGACCAACCCTCCACATGCTTACGCCGAGGAGTGGAGGTGGCACGAAGCTTGGGCCTAGCTCCCTGGAGTGACCAGGGTTCCTCTGACTGCCCAGGAGCCTCCAGAGCTCCGTCTGGGCTGGAGAGACTATTGCTATCCAAAAGAAGAGTACCCATGGAGCTGGTTGACAGGACAGCGATTTTTTTCGCCTGTGTTGAGGCGATGGTTGAGAACTCCATGACAAGCTTGTTTTTCTCACTAAGCTCGGATTTTAGCTGAGAGATGTTCTCTTTCAGCTTTGAAATGGTAAGGTTGCATGACTCACACATGGCTGTCATATGGGTTGCTTTATATTTCCTGGGATATCGATGGTCTAAAAGACTAGCCGGTAGCGTTTAGCTGTAGCTATCAGGTGGGGGATGTTAGTCCATGAGGTCCCGGGATAGTGCAGGCTGGTGATGTCCAAGGGTGAAGGTGCAGGCCAGAGGTGTGTGATCCAACAGGTAGTTGTTGGTAGCTAGCTGCTACAGAGTTGGAGGGTAGCAGCTGGTAGCTAGCTCCTGCAGGACTGGGGCTAGCTGCTGGCAGCTAGCTGCTGCAGGGCTGGTGGGTAGCTGCTGGTAGCTAGCTGCTGCAGGGCTGGTGGGTATCTGCTGGTAGCAGTTGAACAGGATCCAGGGTGCAGTGTAGGCCACACCAGGAGTATGGTAGTGCAGGCCTCACCAGAGTTTGAACAGACCAGTGATGGTAGGTAGCTGTTGGTAGCTAGCTGCTGCAGGGCTGGTGGGTGGCTGCTAGCAGATAGCTGATGCAGGGCTGGTAGGTAGTTGTTGGTAGCTAGCTGCTACAGGGTTGGAGGGTAGCTGCTGGTAGCTAGCTCCTGCAGGACTGGGGCTAGCTGCTGGCAGCTAGCTGCTGCAGGGCTGGTGGGTAGCTGCTGGTAGCTAGCTGCTGCAGGGCTGGTGGGTATCTGCTGGTAGCAGTTGAACAGGATCCAGGGTGCAGTGTAGGCCACACGAGGAGTATGGTAGTGCAGGCCTCACCAGAGTTTGAACAGACCAGTGATGGTAGGTAGCTGTTGGTAGCTAGCTGCTGCAGGGCTGGTGGGTAGCTGCTAGCAGATAGCTGATGCAGGGCTGGTAGGTAGTTGTTGGTAGCTAGCTGCTACAGGGTTGGAGGGTAGCTGCTGGTAGCTAGCTCCTGCAGGACTGGGGCTAGCTGCTGGCAGCTAGCTGCTGCAGGGCTGGTGGGTAGCTGCTGGTAGCTAGCTGCTGCAGGGCTGGTGAGTAGCTGCTGGTAGCAGTTGAACAGGATCCAGGGTGCAGTGTAGGCTACACCAGGAGTATGGTAGTGCAGGCCTCACCAGAGTTTGAACAGACCAGTGATGGTAGGTAGCTGTTGGTAGCTAGCTGCTGCAGGGCTGGTGGGTAGCTGCTAGTAGCTAGCTCATGCAGGGCTGGTAGGTAGTTGCTGGTAGCTGGCTGCAACAGCTAGCAGCTGGTAGCTAGCTGCTGCAGGGCTGGATGGTCCACCAATCCACAATAAATAATCCTTATTCGGGGTTGAAGGAATGGCAGGGTGGAGGATAAAAATACTTGTTCTTAAAAAGAGTGTAACATATCTTAAAAGTTACTAAAAACACATAAAACTGACAAAATATTAAAAAACACTGAGCAGAGACAATTCCCTTGCTGCCATCTTGGAAAGGGGAGTAGGCAGGATTCAGGAAACAGTGGAGCATGTGTTAGTGGAGTGTAGCAAATACAAACAAGAGAGACAGATTAAGGGTTATCTCTGTACATATGTTTCCATTAAGGGTTTTCTCTTTACATATGTTTCTGTTAAGGGTTAACCTCATTGCATAGGTTTCCAGTAGGGTAACCCTTTACATATGTTTCCATTAAGGGTTGTCTCTTTACATATTTTTCCAGTAAGATAATCCCTTTACACATGCTTTTATTTATAGTGTGAGTTTTCTTTTTACTAATACTTTGTGTTCACCAGTCTTGGTCATGCCTGGTCTTAAACCAGCTGGCGCTCATTAGTAATCACGGGCAGTATTTATTCCTGCCCGTTTCTCACTTCCCTGTCGTGCCATTGCCATTGTTTTGTTTGTCTACCCTTGTGTTCGGTCACTTACCCTGTTCACCTTCACTCCTGTTATTTCCCAGTGAGTCCATTCCTTATTCCAGCACTGCTGAGTTTTGTTTTTCCGGGTTTTGCAGCTCACCTTTGTTTTGTATCATTGTTGCTTACTACTGCTAAGTAAAAGCCCATTGACTTTCATTCCGTCGTCTCTGCCTCTACTCTCTCTGATGTTGTTCAGCATTTGGGGTCTCCTCACCTACCCTCACACCGAACCCTCACAGAATGGATTTTCTCTCCTCGTCCTCGGAGGAGAGGTGGACTATGTATACGCTGCTCACCTCTGTCGGTGAGTGCAGCGTGGAGCAGGCGTTTCAGCTGGAGGCGCACAGCCGTGTGATCCGATGGCTGATTCGGGCGCTCTTGTCCCTTGCCCCCGGTGAAGCTCCGGTTACCAGCACGCCTTCCTCCACAAGTAAGGCCTCTACTGCCACCGCAGCAGCCGCTAGCCTAGCTTCCGTAGCTAGTACAGCTAGCCCCCTCACTGCTAATCCAGCCCAGGTTGTTAACACAGCCGCTAGCCTAGCTTCCGTAGCCAGTACAGCTAGCCCCCTCACTGCTAACACAGCCCAGGCTGATAGCACAGCCGCTAGCCTAGCTTCCATAGCTAGTACAGCTAGCCCCCTCTCTGCTAATACAGCCCAGACTGTTAGCACAGCCGCTAGCCTAGCTTCTTCCGTAGCTAGTACAGCTAGCCCCCTCACTGCTAACACAGCCCAGGCTACTAGCATAGCCGCTATCCTAGCTACCGTAGCTAGCGCTAGGCTTAGCTCCTTCTGCTACAGCTGGCAAGTCTAGAGAGGCTAGCAAAGCCCCTGCAGCTAACCAGGCTTTCACATCTAGTCCAGCCATGTCTGCTAGTTTAGCCCCTGCATCTAGCCAGGCGTTCACAGCTAGTCCAGCGCTGTCTGCTAGTTTAGCCCCTGCAGCTCACCAGGCTTTCACAGCTAGTCCAGCCCCGTCTGCTAGTTTAGCCCCTGCAGCTCACCAGGCTTTCACAGCTAGTCCAGCCCAGTCTGCTAGAGCCCCGCCTGCTAGCATAGCACGCACTGCTAGCAAGTCTCAGAAGGCTAGCAAACCTAAGAAGACTAGCGTGGTCCTTCCTGCTAACTCCAGTAAGAGTTAGATGGAAAGGGGGGGCGCTGACAATTGTTCTAAGCAGGGAGTGGGGATGAGGGAACGCCAGGAATCTGATATCGGATCTATCGCTGTGACAATTAGGCCGGCAAGTTTCGCACGATGCCGCACGAATATGGGTTGCGGGGTGGATGTGGGGACTCTAGACAATTGCGAAGTGGGTAGTCATGTGATGTGGTCGGCTTTGTCTAGTGTTGAGGCCACACCAGCTCCTCCGGGGACGTACTGGGTCTGCAGGGAGAAGGCCTATGCCTCGCTGCCCAGGGACTGGCGTGGTAGGTGTGCGCTAGGCTATCTGTTGCCGGCTATGAGGGTTACGGTCAAGATGCCCACCCCTCTGGTGGCTAGACAGGCGAGGAATGCTGATTGGTTCCGCACACGTGACCGCAACTGCATAACGTGTAATCTTTTCAGATTCCGGCGTATGGGGTAATGTCCTCCATCAACCTGGTGAACGACTTGGCGGCCGTGGTCGAAAACTTGGCAAGTACGGAAGCTAATGGGTCCCGTCAAGTCGATGAGGAGCTGAGATCAATTAAGCTGACGGAGCTTCAGGATAGCACGGCATTGGGGCGGCTAGGTGGCGCAGTGGGCAAGGCGCTCGCCACCAACGCAGGAGATGCTGGGTTCGAGCCCAGCTCTCGGCGTTGCTACCAGCTTGGCTGGTCGTTCATACTAATACAATTGGCAGTATTAGGGGGTGGGAAGCTGGTGGGTGGGGATCGGACGTTGTGGACAGCAACTCCTACAGGTCGGTTGGTGAGCCTGTGCAGTAGAATCAGGAAGCGACGAGGGTGGCGTGTCCCTCCCACGCAGACCCTCGCCGCTGAGAGATCGCGCTGTGCAGGTGAAAAGATGCGACGGCTGCCTCCTCGAGTACCGGAGGGGACACGTGATGCAAGGCTTCGTCCACATTGCAGCCGGCTTGTGGGAGGCATGGCCTAACAATGTTCGAGACAGGGGAGGGTAGAATTGGACAATGCGAAATTGGGGACGGGAGAAAAATAGAAAAATGGGGAGAAAAAGTTGATAAAAAAAAAGAGGTTTGCGCGGCATTAGACTTCCTGTTAGATGTGTCCACGGGAACGTGTGTCTTAGTTGGGCAGGAAGGCTGTGTCTTTATCCCAGCATATGATGGTGTAGCCATACCTAGAATCATTGACCATCTGCTGAACATAACGGGGGAAGTACAGGTTCCGGCAGAACAAACCTGGTCGGAGTGGTGGACGGAAAAGTTGGACACTGTGGGTTGGAAGAGTGCACGTTTTGTGATGGATGCAGTATTGATCCTTGTGGTTTTGGTGGTGTGTGTGAATTTGGTTAAGGTATGTGTGAGGTATTTGATTAAGTCACTTTGCTTGGCTACGCCTACATCTGAGCTGATAGTCATGACGGAGGAGGCGGTGGTACAGGCGGAGGTACGGGCGGGGACCGGTGTCCCGTTAGTACAAGACTAATATGGTTACGCTTTGGGTTTTATTCTGTGAAGTCGTGAGAGCGCGGCTTTTGGATTTGGGGGTGTTTACTTTGAACGGCCTCTGCGGGATCTCAACTAGTGGGCGGTTACAGGGCTGCTTCTGGTTGGTAAGTGAACACGCTGGTGTTGTTCAACGGGGTTGAGAGTTTGAAGTAGTGTTGTTTGTTTTTGTTTATGTGGATGTTGGTTTGGTGGGACTGTTGTCTGACTGGGTTATTGTGTTGGTATTAATGAGATGTGTGTGTGTGTAGATTAGTCTGGTTACCATTGTGGACGGACTGAGTTGTTTAAGTGCCTGTTTACATTTACATTTAGTCATTTAGCTGACGCTTTTATCCAAAGCGACTTACAAGTTCTGTACAACAAGTCATCAGGAAGGGCACAACTCTATCAGCTGAGTAACAATGTTCATCAAAGTGTTGAGTGCTAGTCTAGGTTAGTTTATTAGGACAAGTGCATGACAGTAAGGTTAGTTAGGGTTAGATATCATTTTTTTTATTTCTTTTAATTTCTTTTTTTTCAGATAATGGTTGAAGAAGTGCTTCTTTAGTCGACGGCGAAATATTGGGCGGGTTTCGGCTGTTCTAACTGGGGTGGGTAGTTATTTCCACCATTGTGGGGCAAGGACTGAGAATAGGCGGCTTCTCCTTGATGACCCTCCCGGAGCTCGGATAGGAGTAGGTCTGAGGCAGCCAGAAGATGCAGAGCGTAGGGGTCTTGAGGGTGTGTAGTTGGAAACCATTGACCGGAGGTAGGCGGGAGCGGTTCCCTTTGCCGCACGGTATGCTAGGTCGAGGGCCTTGAAGCGGATTCGTGCACAATGGGGAGCCAGTGCAGGTCCCTAAGAAGTGGGGTGACATGGGCCGACTTCGGTAGGTTTGAGATCAGGCGGGCCGCTGTGTTCTGAATGATTTGAAGAGGCTTGGTGGCAGTGGCCGGGAGGCCAGCGAGCAGTGCGTTGCAGTAGTCAAGGTGGGAGATGACTGTTGATTGGACGAGGAGTTGGGTGGCTTCTTTTGTCAGGAAGGGGTGGATCCTTCTGACGTTGCTCAGGAGGAATCTGCAGGTTCTGGTTGTCGCTGCGATGTGAGCAGAGAAGTTCAACTGGTCGTCGAGGACAACACCAAGGTTCTTGGCGGTCGGAGACGCGGTCACAGCTGCATTCTTGACTGTGATGGAAAGGTCGGTCAGGGCGGAGGATTTGGCCGGCAGGTGGAGCAATTCTGTTTTGCTTAGGTTCAGTTTGAGGTGGTTGGTCGTCATCCAGGCAGAGATGTCAGACAGACAGGCCGAGATCTGCTCAGAGACGTGGATATCTGAGGGAGGGAAGGAGAGGAAGAGTTGAGTATCGTCGGCATAACAATGATACAAGAAGCCACGAGACGTGATAATGTTACCCAGTGATTTAGTGTAGAGGGAGAAGAGAAGGGGTCCTAGGACCGAGCCCTGGGGGACACCCGTCCGCAGGGGGCAGGTGGCCGACAGGGTCCCTCTCCATGACACTTGGTAGGAGCGGTCATTGAGGTATGATGTCAGCCATGTCAGCACAGAGCCAGCCACTCCCATTCCTGCGAGGGCCGCGAGGAGGATCTGATGGTTGACTGTGTCGAAGGCTGCAGATAGATCTAGGAGAATCAGGACAGAAGAGAGGCCTTTCGCTTTCGCTAAGTGAAGTGCCTCTGTGACCGCAATGAGGCCCGTTTCTGTGGAGTGGCCAGTCCGGAAGCCAGACTGATTAGGGTCTAGGAGGTAATTCTGTAAGAGATAAGCAGTACGTTGGTTGGATACAGCACGTTCAAGTGTTTTAGAAAGGAAGGAGAGAAGAGAGACAGGACGATAGTTGCCTATGACGGTGGGGTTCAGGGTTGGTTTTTATATGAGCGGCGTGACTCTGGCTTGTTTTAGGGAGGTGGGGACCACCCCCGAGTTGAGTGAGGAGTTGATGGTTGCAGTTAGGAATGGGAGGATGTCTGGTGCTATGGTCTGGAGGAGTGGGAAGGGTAGCCGGTCCAGCTGGCATGTAGTCGGACGGTTCGACGCTACCAGTGTCAGGGTCTCGGCTTCTGTAATGGGAGAGAAAGATGACAGAGTGAAGGATGAGGTTCTCGATTCAGCATTTGGAATGGGTGGGGGTTGGGAGAAGGCGCTGCGGATGTTCTCCACTTTTTCCTCAAAGAAGATTGCGAAGTCTTCGGCAGAGAAAGATGAGGGGGGAGGGGGTGGGGGGGGGAGTGAGGAGGGAGGACATGGTAGCATGCAGTTTGCGAAGATTCTTGGCAGAGGCCTCGATCCTATGGTGAAAGAAGGACGCTTTGGCATTAGTAATGGTTTTGGAGAATGTTAACAAGAGGTTGTGATATGTGTCGATGTCAGCAGTGAGGCGTGACTTTCTATACTTCCTCTCAGCCGCTCTAAGTACCTGTCTTTGTTCTCTCACTGGATCTGTCAGCCATGGACTGGGTGGGGAACAGCGGGCAGGTTTCTCAACGAGGGGACAGAGCTTGTCGAAGGAGGTTGCAAGGGCTTAGAGGAGGGTGGAGGTTGCCATCTCTGTGGGGAGAGCAGAGAAGGTGTCACTCAAAGGTAGAGCAGATAGTATGTCAGAGGAGAGGGTGGAGGGGGATAGGGAGGGCAGGTTGCGTCTGAGTGAGACGGTTTGAGTTGGGGTAAAGACCTTTCGGTTAAGCATGAGAGTTAGTGAGAAGGATATGAAGGAATGGTCAGATACATGTAGGGGAGTTACCGTGGTGTTAATGATGCTGGAGTTACAGGAAAATATGAGATCCAAGGAGTTGCCTGCTTTGTGGGTGGGAGGCATGGCAGTGGGAGTCAGGTCAAACGATTGTAGGAGGGAGACCACTGGGACCGACTGAGATGAGTCAGGCAGGTTGAAGTTGCCCAATAGAAGGAGAGGGGTACCATCTTCCGGTAAGGAGCTTAGAGGCATGTCCAGCTCAACTGTGAAGTGATCGAGGGGACCTGGAGGGCGATAGAGTGTAACAATGGTGAGATTGAAAGGATTAGAGACAGATACTGCATGATATTCGAGAGAGGAGAGTGACAGATCTGGGAGTGGTGTTAAGTTTGTAGCCCATGAAGGAGATGTCATGAGGCCAGTGCCTCCACTCCATCTGGAAGGTTGAGGTGTGTGAGTGAAGTTATAGTTTGTAGATAATGCTGCAGGTGTTAATGAGTTATTGGGGCTTATCCAGGTCTCAGTTAGAGCCAGGAGCTGCAGATTTTGACTAAGGGCGTAGGCAGTAATGAAGTCAGCTTTCTTGACTGCTGATTGACAATTCCATAAGCCTCCCCGTACTGTGACAGGTGTATTAGTGGCTGTAGGAGGGTAGGAGAGATTAGCCAAGTTGCTAGCAAACTGCCGTGGGTGGGTTGAATCTGTTCTGGAGGAGCAGATTGTGGATATAGGTATGAGACACATTGTCATGTCAAGAGTGGCAAGGAGAAAGGTGAAGGGAGTAGGGAGGGAGCGAGGTAGTAGAGGAATAGCAGAGTGGGAGGGAAAGAAGCAATTTTCGGAGTGGAATGGGGGATAGGACTATGGTGTACATAGCACTAGGTGGATCCCTCAGCAGATAACTCCAGGACAACTCCTCTTTGTCCCTCTTCGTTTCTCGACGCTTCGCTGACGCCAAGCCAGCAAGCCTTTAAATCTCTATCACTAATTAGTGCTGTCTAGCACCTGGCCCTTAATGTGTCACTTAACTAAACAAAATGGCCGTTTTAAATACACCCCTTTAATCAAGTCAGCTGGTTTTAAGATTTCACTAATAAACTTAAAATGGCTTACCCTAGGTTTCAGTATAAAGCAATGTTTCTCAGTGAATGTGTCCTGTCCTTCCTCAAGAAGATCTCAGTACAGAGTGATTTCAACACAGACTGGACTGCTGCTTTTAAACAGGAGACAAGGCCTTAATGCCTTACTTAACAAAACAGTTGCTACTGGTAAACAGGAAACAGTCCCTTAATGTGGCACTTAACTAAACAAAATGGCCATTTTAAACACGCCCTTTAACCTCAAGAGCTCCTCCTCCTGAGAATGTCCCCCTTTTTTTTGTTACATAATATACAATTACAGATTCATACCTTCAAAGTAAGCCATCAATTGTAAAATTTGAGCCGATAGTTTTCAATCAATGTCCTATCAAACATTCTGGTACAGTCATTACCAATTTGCAGCAGGAGCCTCTGAAGAGAATTCAGTGAATTCAGCTAATGATAAGGGAACTACACTCCTTCCCAGAATGCAATGTGATGTCAATGTCAATGTCACTAGACCAATTCACACCATGAAACAAAGGCCCAGCAGGGAACAATTACAGCTGAATGGGGGTATAGTGTGACTGATCAATACAGGCAGGCCTTTGATTTGATGCCATGCATACACACACACTAGATAGACAGAGGTTTAGATATTTAGATAGATATATAATAGTATAGTAATATAATAGAAAGAGAGAGAGAGAGAAAGAAAGAAAGAAAGAAAGAAAGAAAGAAAGAAAGAAAGAAAGAAAGAAAGAAAGAAAGAAAGAAAGAAAGAAAGAAAGAAAGAAAGAAAGAAAGAAAGAAAGAAAGAAAGAAAGAAAGAAAGAAAGAAAGAAAGAAAGAAAGAAAGAAAGAAAGAAAGAAAGAAAGAATACCGTGGGTAGATGGTCCACTGGTGCAGTGGGTAGATTGTCCACTGGTGCCGTGGGTAGACGGTCCACTGGTGCCGTGAGTAGGTTGTCCACTGGCACCTGTACAACTGTGATGCCACACAGCTCAGCTACGTCTGCTGGAAGACCAGGTGGGT